>NC_068360.1:39881480-40185647 GCF_020536995.1 Dreissena polymorpha
GTCTGTTTAAACATAATGCATACATTTATTTTTTAATAAATGACACCTATTTTGACAATCGTCATTTTACTAAACTGTGAACATTTCCCTTTAATGCTGTATGATCTCGATGTACAAGGATACTGCTGACATAACAAGGTACCAACTAAAGTCCAAAAATTGGATATACCGACTGACTGATACAGAGTATTACGACTTTGGTTTGTACACGTCTTAAACACATTATATGCAGAAGTAATTGCATAATAAAGGTCGTACAACAATAAATAATACAATACAGTTTAAAATTATATACTGCTTACTGTTTTACACTACGAATCCCGCTCGTAAGCAACGTTCAAGGCAGCTGCATCCAACGTCTCTGCCAGAGAGAATTCACAAAGTTGGATAACATCACTTTATTATTTAAGTGTGCAGAATAATGCCTTACAATCATACATATTATTAGATATCAATGAAAATGGGTGATGTCAAATAGACACAATAAGATATAATCGTTACTTTAGTGGTAAGTATGACCGACTGACTTGCCGTGTTTTACGTATATGTCGCGGATCGAGTATGTTACACGTGTGTAATATGTTTGGCATTTAAATCACATCAGCCAAACGTCATACTTGTCTGTGCAGTTTATAAGCATTACGACCACTTTCACCACGAACATAATTAGTATAATCATCATCATGGTTGTCGTAATCATCATCATTAGGACCAGAATCACGATAATTATAATTATGATGATCATCAGTCATACTCATCATTATTATCATCACCATCATCATCATCATCACCATCATCATCATCATCATCATCATCATCATCAACATCATCATCATCATCGTCAAAGTCATCGTCATCATCACCACCATCATCATCATCATCATCGTCGTCAAAGTCATCGTCATCGGTGTCGCGAAACGTCATATACGTCTTTCTCATGTCATTGAAATCTGTTCAGGAGACGCCGTCAAAAATAGAACAACTTAATTCACATTCACACACACACGGACTTACATACGACGAATGATGGATATTATTAAAGCTCATCATCAGCATTATGTAATCAACTAAGAAGATTACGGTCATTAATTTATTTACATAGCAAAGCGATTGTAATATTTTAGAATTATACCATGCTTTATAATCAAATTGAATACAACCATGAAAATAATAACAATTCCTTAAAAGACTATTTGCGCTCAGAGAAGCCAGATATTGTTCCTGTATTTGTTCAGAATTAACTTGAAAGAGAAACGTTTTGCAATTACATGATTATAATACTTATACAAAGCATTCGAATAAAAGTACAGGCAAATTTGTCAACAATCCTCACTATTTATATATGTTCAACACTTTAAACCCAAACAATTGTCGGACAGTCTGTATCCTCTGAACTAAAGAAAATCATTTACAAACATAAAATCGAATAATTATAATAGTTTTTATTAACCAAACAATTAATTATTTTGTTACTAAGTTCTATAGACTGTTGTCACATATAAAAACAACTTTCAAGAGAACTTGAGTTATCTCTGCACCACGCTAAGAGTGGACAATCGGCCACAACGGTCACACGACAGTTCGGTCAATTTCAAAATTCCTATCCATGTTCTCCACAACACGCTTCAGGACCACATACTATGATCTCCCACTTGGCGATCCAGTCATTATTTAATCTTTCCGTTATTATCTAGCATATACAACAAAGATACCGCCTTAATAATTTCTTGAACAAATCATGCATGTATTCATTATTTGACCTGCATAGACCCCGTGGCCAATTGCCTTTCAACATTAGCTTTGTCATATGACTAGATCCAAGAAAACATTCAATTGATTGCTCATACGTCTCCATAAAACCTAGACCACATTTCTCAATCCTTAATCATATTCCATTGTTTGACATTACTCCTAATTTCATGATGGACCATAAATATCCATATGATCCTCCCTTAGCGTTCAACTTGCACTTCTAATAGTCTAAAAAAAACTACCCATTTACCGCAAACTGTGCAAACGAGACATCTGGTCGCATTCCTCACACGCTAGAGAACGCCCTTAATAGTGGCACCCTCGTAGGGTTCGACTCCATCTCGCAAACTGCATATATGTATTGGCATTTGACCCCATCCAGGTTATAGAGACGATTTTCATTATCAGAAGTAGTGCGCAAACAATCCTCCAGGGCCACTTTCCATATCTGGGCCACATTATTGGCCATCTCTCCCACGGACGCCTAAGTTTTATCACACGCAGATATGAAATTAGGTCTCCACCGCTTTCAGACGCACCCCGACAGTCGAACGGAAGCCCGGGATATTCCCTTGGCTAGGAAGGTGTATCACAGAAGACCGAACTCCCGCCCTGCATTTACCGCCACTGGTACCTGCCGGCAGAAGCCCTATCCTAGGACGACGACGGCGACAACGACGACGAAGACGGACGAACGACGACGAGACGACACGACCCGACGACGACTACGACGAAGAACACTACGACTACTACTACTACGACTTCTACACTACTACTACTACTACTACTACGACTACTACTACTACTACTACTACTACTACTACTACTACTACTACTACTACTACTACTACTACTACTGCTACTACTGCTACTACTACTACTACTTCTACTTTTACTACTACTACTACTACTACTACTCTACTACTACTACTACTACTACTACTACTACGACGACTACTACTACTCTACTACTACGACTACTACTACTACTACTACTACGACTACTACTACTACTACTACTACTACTACTACTACTACTACTACTACTACTACTACTACTACTACTACTACTACTACTACTACTACTACTACTACGACTACTACTACTACTACTACTGCTACTACTACTACTACTACTACTACTACTACTACTACTACTACTACTACTACTACTACTACTACTACTACTACTACTACTACTACTACTACTACTACTACTACTACTACTACTACTACTACTACTACTACTACTACTACTACTACTACTACTACTACTACTACCACTACTTCTACTACTACTACTACTACTACTACTACTACTACTACTACTACTACTACTACTACTACTACTACTACTTCTATTACTACTACTTCTACTACTACTTTTACTACTACTACTAGTACTAGTACTACTACTACTACTACTACTACTACTACTACTACTACTACTACTACTACTACTACTACTACTACTACTACTACTACTACTACTACTACTACTACTACTACTACTACTACTATTATTATTATTATTATTATTACTACTACTACTGCTGCTACTGCTTCTGCTGCTGCTTCTACTACTACTACTATTACTGCTACTACTACTGCTACTACTACTTTTACTACTATCAATTCTGTATTTAAAGTATTGTTTAAGATGTTTCGGTGAGATGCCATTGTAGTTTTATATATCACTTTGTAATACTTTGCCACCCTCTTCTGTTATAAGATATTTGGAAATTTAGCAGCATATCATGTCAACGTGAGTGTTGTGGATTTGGAATCTGTGTAAAAGATACATTTGGCGAATACATATGAAATATTTACAGTTGTCATACACTTGTTTTTGTGTTGTTCGTCCGTTTTAAGGAATTTGTATACTTGTGTTTCTGTGTGATTATAGTTTTGTTTCGATAAATAAAGCATAAACAATAAACAACACGACCACTATTCAAACGTACATATGTCGTTTACAAAGAAATATACTTAAATACTATACTTAAATAATATTATATAAAAGAATAAAGTATTTTTTGCAATTGCTTAATAATAACATTACTACAGTGTGGTATTTTCATGCATCTTTCTTTAAAATATGATTTTACATAGAGTGAATATAAATTTAGCCGTTTTGTTTTCAACAGCGAAACAATTTTCTGCATTTTAATGGTCTGTATGTCTCCATGACTGAGACTTGCTATATATGTCTTGTGTTGTGGACAAAGCGAAACACATGCTGTTGTATGGTCAATACGATTCACTTGGTTGCTACATCTTTGCTGTGCTATGGTCCAGGCGATACGCTTGGTTGCTACACATGTCTTTTCCAATGGTAAAGGCGGCACACTTGATTGCTACAAATGTGCTGTGCTATAGTTTGCTACATATGTGCTCTGCTATGGTCCAGTCGACACACTTGATTGCTACACATGTGCTGTGCTATGGTCCAGACGACACACATGGTTGCTACATATGTGCTGTGCTAAGGTATAGGCGACACACTTGGTTGCTACATATGTGCTGTGCAAAGGCAGTGGCGACACACTTGGTTGCTTCACACGTGCTGTGCTATGGTCCAGACGACACACTTGATTGCTACACATGTGCTTTGCTATGGTCCAGGCGACACACTTGATTGCTTCACATGTGCTTTGCTATGGTCCAGGTGACACACGTGGTTGCTACACATGTGCTGTGTTTTGGTCCAGACGACACACTTGGTTGCTACACATGTGCTCTGCTATGGTCCAGGCGACACACTTGGTTGCTACACACGTGTTGTTTTATGGTCCAAGCGACACACATGGTTGCTGCCCATGTGCTGTGCTTTTGTCCAACCGACACACTTGGTTGCAACACCTGCGCTATGCTATGGCCCAGGCGACACAGCTGGTTGCTAAATATGATCTTTGCTATGTGCTACATGACACTTGGTTGTAACATATGTGTTGTGCTATGGTCGAGACGACACACTTGGTTGCTACATATGAACTGTGCTTTGGTCAAGATTACACACTTGGTTGCAGCACGTTTGCTGTGATACGGCAAAGACGATACACTTAGTTGCTACATATGTGCTGCTCTATGGTCCAGACGACACACCTTGTTGCTACACATGTGCTATTCTAATGTCCAGGCGACCCACTTGGTTGCTACATATGTGCTGTGCTAAGGTCCAGATGAAACACTTGGTTGCTTCACATGTGCTGTACTATGGTCCAGACGACACACTTGGATGCAACATATGTGCTGTGCTATGGTCCAGACGACACACTTGGTTGCTACACATGTGCTCTGCTATGGTCCTGGCGACACACTTAATTGCTACACACGTTTTGTGTTATGGTCCAGTCGACATACTTGGTTGCTACATATGTGCTGTGCGTTTTTCCAAGCGACACAATTGGTTGCAACACGTGCGCTATGCTATGATCCAGGTGACACACGTGGTTGCTACACATGTGCCGTGCTATTGTCTAGACAACACACTTGGTTACTAAATATGTACTGTGCTATGGTCAAGACGACACACTTGGTTGCTACGTATGTGCTGTGCTATGGTCGAGACGACACACTTGGTTGCTACATATGTACTGTGCTATGGTCAAGACTACACACTTGGTTGCAACACGTTTGCTGTTCTACGGCAAAGACGATACACTTAGTTGCTACATATATGCTGTGCTAAGGTCCAGGCGACATACTTGGTTGCTACATATGTGCTGTGATAAGGTCCAGGCGACAAACTTGGTTGCTACATATGTGCTGTGCTAAGGTCCAGGTGACATACTTGGTTGAT
Organism: Dreissena polymorpha; assembly: GCF_020536995.1. Classification (NCBI taxonomy): domain Eukaryota; kingdom Metazoa; phylum Mollusca; class Bivalvia; order Myida; family Dreissenidae; genus Dreissena; species Dreissena polymorpha. Next base: position 39,887,035 of record NC_068360.1, read on the forward strand.
TCACATGTGCTGTACTATGATCCAGACGACACACTGGGTTGCTACACATGTGCTCTGCTATGGTCCTGGCGATACACTTTGTTGCTACACATGGGCTGTTCCTGTGGCTGGACCCTCTGCCTGGCAACCAGCACCAGGTTATTTTTTGGGTTTTATATTTATAAACAGACAATCAATCGCCCATGAGCATTTATGTTATTATGTCAAAATTCTTTTCTACACAAGAATATTAACTGAAACGCGAGTTACCAGTGTAATTGTTATATAATGTTTTAAATTAAGAAGACATTTGATAACCAGTGTTATGCATCACACTTTTTCAATAGAATCCAATTCATGAAACATAAGCGTAAGAATTGATTATTATTAAAAGACCTTTTTACCAGGCTGCAACAAAAACCCGGGTTCCAATAGTAAACACATAACTTAACAATATATTCTTCTGTTGGCCTTATTGGTCGTTGCTGGTTGACTTTTTTGATGATTCAAACGTTTATTTTTCATAGTTATAAAACCTTTAATTGTCTTTATTTATTTGTTGACGGCAAACACTATCAAATACTACAAGTATCATATATTTATGAGCGCCTAACAAACATAATATTTCTTCTTCTTTTTTTATTCTATATTTTAATTTTCCAGTTGTAAAACAAATATGTGACTACATTTAGCCTCACTATTTTAAAAGCCATGTTTATATATATGCAACAACTCAAGTACATAACATACTCCTTTAGGAAAAAGGATGAAAATAGAACGGCATGATTAACTCTGTGAAACTGCAATACCAGTTACTTTTTATATTTTATTCAGCTTTACATGGTTGATCCTATAGGCAAGTCGAAACATCGTTTAAATATTATTTGTCATATTTTTCTCAAATCCTGCATATACCAACATTTGTTGTGTTTTCAATCCGCGACCAGCTACATGACATTTATACATTTCTGAATAATTGTGAATGCTTATGAACTACTTTGAAGATTGTGTGATGATGTATTTAAATTCAAATAAAATATTGAGTTTAGCCAATAATACATTTAATTAAATTGCTGTATTTCGTAAGTTGTACTTACATATCCATATTATTTTAAGTTGTGCAGTATGTAACCAGTAACCAATACATGCTTCTTAATAGTACTCATGGCTAGTTTGTATTGTATTTACTAGACAATTTTATATACATCATATAAAACATTCGATCTAAGCGACGTAGCAAACTTTTACCTAATGGGCATGATTTCAACAAATTTAGTAAACGATCAATATAAGATGTCACAAGTCAAATACACAACTTCGACAGGTTTAGAGTAAACATTAAGATTTGTCATTACAACCACATATAAATTTCAGAACAGATTCTTTAATATTTTAATTGCGGGGCTAGTTTTATCCAAAATTTATCGAGTGAAGAATTGTGTAGGGGAATAATATCTGATGTCACATAACAAATAATAAATATGTGGGAAGCGCAAATAAGATTTCAAATAAGATGTTTAAGTTAGCATACCATGCGCGATTATATAAATGTGGCCGCTTGGGGTGGCCAATTTTGACCCAAATGGCGGAATGAAAGCAAACTTTGAGCATGAATATAAAACTTCGTGAGAAATAAAGTATAACAATATGGAAATACTAAATGTCCACAAATGTCATCTGGAGAGATATTTTTTATTAAAACCTGATTGTCGTGACAACTGGGCAGGAAAATATTGCAAATATCTGCCACGCATACGTCGTTTGAATAGTCATAGTAGCAACATTTGCAATTGCTATCATCATATAAACACTGCATTTAATAATATTTAGTCTAAGGCAGAGTGAATTGTCAGTAAACAATGATTAACTCAATGCACTTAACTAAGGACGAAAACTTAACTAAAATACGTGTGTTTCTGTACCATAGCACACCTTACATCTTCAGTGTCTGCTACATTTTTTGGTAATGGTTGTCAGTGTCTCACGAATGTTTTACACAATTGTTATAACATCAACTTTAAGCAATACATCCAGTACAAAAACAAATTGTAAATGATGTTCACTTTTATCAAATTTGATACATCTGTCCTGGTTACGTTACAATGTCAACTCTAATTGAAACATCGTTTAATTCAGAATGAACGTTGCACCACTTATACGTTTAAAATAGATGTGCTGACAATCTTTAAATAACGGCCACTAAACAAGGTAACTTTATTCATTCTAATGTACAATTGTACTTTAATAATTTGGTATTTAACAATAAAAAGATGATTAGTGACCTTATGTGAACAGGTGGCCAAAAACAGTTGTTTTCCTAAAGAAAAACGCAAGTAAGTTTTTCGCTGCTGTAAAGTAAGGATAGTAAAAATGAGAGATTATTGTAGATCATAGTGTTTTTCCCAGGAGGGCAAAGGGGCATGGCGCATTACTTTCAAAAAGGGCATTTTAGCGCGCAGTTTAGGCAAAAAAGGGCAAAAACGGTCCCTGAATACCTGAATTACGGGGAAACATGTAATCGCATCAGAAGCAGTTGTGGAAAAAATAACATATAAACAAGCATATTTAATGGTAATAGATGTATTTAACTTACTATGATTTATATTAATATATTAACATTGCAATGTATATTTAAATTCCATGCTGTTTCAATAAACTGTACAGCACGACAAACATAATAAAGCAATATATGCATATGAATCTGATTATACACAGATCCACTAACATATAAATGAAACCATGTTTGTCTTATCCCATTTTCTAACAATAATCTTGCCAGATGTTTAAAATAACATTGCGAGTAAATTGATCGCTAACAATATGCAAACACTCGTTTCCGTGACATACCATAGGGATCCGGCACAAAAAAAAATCGTATATGATATATAAATGCCACCGAGTAGATTACAAATAAATAAATAATGTTGTTGCTATCTAAAACATTTTTATGCATCGTTGATTATCACAGACATTTCATTAATTCCTTCTTAATGTATAATCTCCATCGTAAATTCGATCGTTTACGACGTTATTTGCCATTTTTGCCGAGTCACAATTTAATTCTGTATAGTCCGCGATGTTGTTAAAATGTCAAATGATGTAAGCGACAGGTGCGCATAGCAACGTTAAATCGTATACGCGATTCGCATTTTGTTAAATTAGTATACGTCTCAGTAATTATTTCAATAATTAGATCTAATTATCTTAAAGACGAAAACGATAAAGAATAAATTTGTTTGTGTTTTTAAATGTAATTATGCGTAAAAATTTATGTTTTGATATAACTGAATAATGCATGCAATGCACAATTGCCACGAGAATAACATCGAGTTTTTCATCAAAAGTCTCCGACGTAACGATTTTATCGTGGAGGAGTACACATTGCCGACCGAAAAGTGCGCTTGGTATAACATAACCTCTGGCATTATCAATTGATACTGACACGGGGTTATTCACGCATGACTAATTCACAGCTTTGAAACAGTCAGTAAGACCAACCTATAAATCGATCACTGTAATAGATTAAATCTGCTCAAGGTTACGCATGCGCAATTAATTTCCTTCTATATTACATATAAAATAGTTGAAGTTCGATATCAATTTTTACCATGATCAAGCAATGACCCACTATATCATCATACATCATTGGAAAGATAAATGCATAATCTTTTGAAAAAATGGATGTCATTACATTCTATATGTTGTAACTCAAAATATTCACCTTAGAATAGGCAAACCGGTTTTGACAGCTGTGCAGGCGACCATTTTGGGCTCAAATAGTATGACCTACTTTCAAAGCCGGGAACCATCAACAGAAAAAGTAGAGCACAAAAATGGCTTTTTTTCTTATTGCTTACAAATATACCTTCAAATTGATACCAAAACATTCCATTTGCAATGTATTTTACAAATCCTATGCAGCATGCACTGAACAATGTGTGCTAAGTATCAAACTGACTGCATGTAACCCTGCAAACAGGAGTTCCGGTTTGGGGTTATGTGACCTTTAAGAGAACCCAACCCCTTCAAATTTAAATTAAAGGCACTTTTCCCACAGGTATAATCTGTTTTGAGAAAGATCACAAAGTTCCGGTACAATGACACACAGATTAATTCATAAAAGTTGCCGTTGAAAGCGCCATGCGTAACAGCGTTTCGCGTCAAGAATTAAGGTAGAAAAGCCAAACTTGGTTACATCATACATGCAGCACTTAGACACCATACAAGGCATGACTTTCGATTCTAATAGGCAAAGCTGATCTTACATATGACTTAATAAGTGAAAAAAAATCATCAATGGCAATATTCCGGAAAGTGTCAGTCTGGCCCGGGTGCTCAATTCCGTGTTATCTGAGAAAACAAAAAAGGTTTTTTGTGCACATTTACCCATTACCGTGCCAAATAATGTAAGTTAGATACAATTAGAGTAAGCTTTCAATAGTCTGTGTTGCTTTATTTGCTGCAAATGGTTAATTCACCACGCCGGCATCACATTGTCGAGCACACCGGCAAAGTTATTGCCACAAAATGTGGTTTCAGAGCTGCAGTCGATGTTAAACACCCAATTTTCCTAATTTTAGTGACAAAAGTGTGCCATGATATCAAAGAAATCATTTTACAATAGATTTAATTGAAAATAACGGCGTACTAACCTGCAAAGACACCGATCCTCTCGACACGACTGGGCGAGTGTTGAGGGCCGTCTCCGAATTAGTCATGCTGTACAGTTTTTGATGGCCTGTCACTTCAGCCGGACTTGTAAACCAATTGGACGACCGTTCAGGCAGAGCTATAGACCCATTCCGACACCGCCTACAAATGCACAATTAGGTTTACGCATAATATTGAGGTCACTTAAATACAGATTCCCTGGTGTTTTTCACGCAGGGTCTATCACAACAACATTCTTCTAGGAAAGAAAGCATAATATTATTATCATTTTTGTGTTTTCAGCTGAATACTTGATTTTACTTGAACTCAGCAAGATATCCAAACAGGTATAATAAGGCAAAGTAGTGTTATTCTGAGTAGATCTGCCTGACTGGGTTGAAGGCGAAGGCAGATAGAAGTGTCGGTCCAAAATTGGCGGGCATTTTTAACAGTAAAAGGCTCAAAAAGTAAACAATAATAATAAATACAGATGAAATAAAGACATACATTAGGTTCATTATTGAGATTGATGCAAATTAATGTCAAAATGGCACTGAAAAACAATACCGAGTGTTTAAGTAGTCTTAGAATATGTCTCCGGAACAGGTTTCGGTGTGATTTTCCAGCATTTACCCCCCTTATTACCCCAAGTGCAACAGCCCAATTGCAAACAGTCCTAATTTGGGTCAAAATGACATCCGGCAGTTATGTTTTGCAATACATAGAGTTTTTGATGGTCAAATGTCAAAATTCTGGCAGACGACTAACTTGGTCGGATGTGCTTAAAGGTTACGCATGCGCAATTAATTTCCTTCTAAATTACATATAAAATAGTTGAAGTTCGATATCAATTTTTACCATGATCAAGCAATGACCCACTATATCATCATACATCATTGGAAAGATAAATGCATAATCTTTGAAAAAATGGATGTCATTACATTCTATATGTTGTAACTCAAAATATTCACCTTAGAATAGGCAAACCGGTTTTGACAGCTGTGCAGGCGACCATTTTGGGCTCAAATAGTATGACCTACTTTCAAAGCCGGGAACCATCAACAGAAAAAGTAGAGCACAAAAATGGCTTTTTTTCTTATTGCTTATTGCTTACAAATATACCTTCAAATTGATACCAAAACATTCCATTTGCAATGTATTTTACAAATCCTATGCAGCATGCACTGAACAATGTGTGCTAAGTATCAAACTGACTGCATGTAACCCTGCAAACAGGAGTTCCGGTTTGGGGTTATGTGACCTCAATTAATATAGTCGATTAGACGTTGGCGTCTCTCGAGTAAATCAAGCACAGTCGGAACGTCACAGACAATCAAGGACGCTGATTTTGCGGACCAAGTTAGGTCATAAGGCAAAAAAGATGTTATCGATAAGGGCGCGTGGCGACATTTGCCTTTGAAAAGGGCAGAGTGGCTATACGTGAGGGCGACGCTAAAATGGCCTGGGAAAAACACAAGATCAAACAAAATGGTATTATGAAATTCACCTTATTGTATTGCATTTACTGGAATACCGTGATTCAGTGTATGGTTTTTGTGTTTTGATGTCACTATATTATACATTTACAATAAACATAATACTAAATGCATGCAGATGAAATATTCACCAAATAAGTAGTTTGACAATAGGAAATCAATATTAATGATAACAATGTCGAGCATTCCTGGAATGCACGTATATTTTAGATTAAAAGCCTAACGCATTGTGCACGTCAGTCGTTATTTAAACGCATGTAAACCAAAGGTGCTAACAACAAAGAGGCTCAATCTCGAGTTTGATTTAAAATATACTATATCTTAATGTGCACTGTAATGTATACACTATGAAAGCGTTTTAATGCTTTTATTACAGGTTCACTTCAGAACACAAAGAACAGTTGTCAAGTTAATACTACTGACACTCACTGAATTTACTAAAATTTATATTGTATATGTTTTTGTAATGTTTACCATGTAGCGAAATACAATTTTAGGAATACCGTAACATAATTTCCTATAACTCGAACTATAGAAAGCCTACCAATATCGATACACGCATCGACATTTCTATTCAGTGCCTTCACATATTCCTATTTCAAACAACGTCATTACGTTTCTTTTTGACGCCATCTTGACTTGTTATTGTCTTATTATGTGTTTATAGTAGAATACTATGTTTTCTCAGCGAGGGTTACCAGTTAAACAAGTTTTTGCAACATCTAGATTTCACTATATACCAAAGACATTATAAAGACATACATGATATATATGTTTAAATATATAAACAGACTAGAGAAATATGCAAGTTACACGCACAGTTATGTTGCCATGGGAGGTGTGGCTACTTTATACATATGAGGTCGATATACAATGTTCATCGGTAGATTAGGTCTACTGTAATTATTTGGAATAGGGATAGGACATACTTCCAACACATGAGCTCCGATATGTCCCGACTAAAATAGATGTATATTTTCTGGAGTACCAACTTCAACTTACGAATACCAAAAATATTAACGGCAGTAGGGCAATTAGTCTAAATGACAAACATTAATCTTAATTGATATTAGAAAACAAAGGGAACTAATTATTCAGTTTATTCAGTATAGCAGTCAAAAAGGTTCGGAAGTTTTATCTTTTTTTCCGACAAGTAATTTATTGAACATACGGAAAAAACATGCGCCACCTGCTGTCATAATTTGGCTACTTGCATTCGGCTTAGTTGCATTCTGCCTACTAACTGTTGTTAACTGCATGAGTTTACGACGCTTAGTGTCGAAATTGATTTTGACTGGTGTTAAAGTACAGTTTCATGACGTTTGTAAGAATTTAGAAGTACACATTTATGACAGTAAATTTATTTGTTATTCGATCAGGAATCAGGAATTATGAACACATAACATTGGATAGTCACCAAGCATGTTGCAACAATAATCAAGTATAAACGAATAGACAAGAAGCATGGTGGAATTGTAATGAAGCATATTAGAATTAATATCAGTCATAATGTAAATAAAGCACATTTAAAGTATAAAGCGTTGCAACGCGAAAGGATTGAATAATTTGGAGAGTTCTGTTGTTGTTGTTGTTGTTGTTGTTGTTATATGTTGTGATAGTACGAGTATTACTTATATAAAGTATAAAATACATCTCTCATTGTATGAGCGAGGATGGCCGATTGGTCTAAGCGATATACTTCTACTCCAGGGGTCAGTGATTAGAGCCCAGTTGAGAGTTACTTTTTTCCTTGCTTTTATTATGTTCTTGTTTTTGTACTGGAGCTTTTACATCCAATGTTTACATTTATCAATTTAAAGCATTTAATGACAAACTTAAATACCTGCCCAAATCTGTGAAAAGGTCCCTTTCAAAGGACAAGGTTACTCCGTCAAGGGAGTGCTGACAAAAAAGACCTTCTAATCGCTCCTCGCGCGCTGTGCCGCTTTTATGGCCTCTCTAGACGCCACAAGTCGTCGACCCGAATCTCAGAACGGTTTCCCCAGCACGTTGAGCGTACCGCCGTCCTGGGACACTTCCATGATCTTCATAGGGCCATCCCCTCGAAATCCTGGCCTATATATCTGCCCAAGATCCGCCCCGCCCGTCTTCTATGCTGCCTCCTCCGCTGCTCTCGTCCCTCTTCCGGCGATGTAGTGCACTATCCACTTGCGTACAATTAGCATTCCGCTTGGCGATCCTTCCAAGTTCTGTGAGTCAACGAAGTCAGCGGGAGAGAACGACCGAGTCGAGGGATGACGGTACTCGCTAGATTAACAGAGCAGCCCGCAGAAGTTCCCCTATCCAACCCTCCTCAGTATGGCGTACTATTTGAGTCGAAAGTCTATGTAGCCTTCTAGGTAAACAGAAATTTGTACTTCGAAGTACATATTGTACTTCGAAGTACAAAAATTGTACTTCGAAGTACAAATATGAAATACACTTCGACGTATAAATTAGTACCCCGAAGTACAATTTGTACTTCGACGTACATGTTTGTACTTTTGAGGCTCTTTTCCTTCAGATTTATTCGCCGGTTCTTTTGCTACCTGGTTTGTTCATTCGATTGCTGTATATTTATTTTTCGACCGATTTCTACCAATCTAGTATCATTTGAAAGCTGGAAATCTTACCTTTGCGAAGATATAAATATACTAGAAAGGTTTTGCGAATTAAGAGGCGTAAATACCGTTCCTAATAGAAACACAAATACGGGTTCAACAATATGTGTACTCGTCGCCGCGACTGAATTTTTCGATTGGAAAAATGTAAATTTAAAACATAATTTTTTCTTTCGCCAATTTTACTAAAAAATGTTACCAGTCAATACAGAAACGTATACATTTTATGTTTTTATTTATATTTTTGAAAAAAAAATGCAATCACGCGCAGTAAATGTTTAATATGCGGATCAAAGCAACAGATGTAAGGCGTCATCTGATTGGCTAACACTCAAGGGTCGGTAAAAACTGTACCTCGAAGTACAATTTTTAGGTTTTTACCTAGTAGGTCTTGTTGACTTTTGACCCAAGTGGTACGCCATGCCTCAGACGATGTTGTGAAACCACTATCCACCTTCGGACATTACCATTCCGCTTGGCGATTTTTCGGAGTCTTCAAGAAAATCTCTCGCCCCGGTCGCGACGTTCACGCTCCAGCTGCTGACCGAGCTCTTTTAAACTAGGGATTACTATTACATTTATAGAGTAACCTTGATTTTTTTGACAATCGCCCTTTCCATTTACATTTTCAACTTTAATCGCCAGCTGACAGATTCAATCGCCATTGGCGAATTTGTCGATCGGAAACGCAAAAATATAATATCCTGACTTTGAAATAAAACAAGAAAATACGTTTTAAATAATTTAATTAAGCAAAAAGATTTAAATTATTGTTGTTGTTTTGGTCACTTGTTAGTCGCATATTTACCGCATGAAATGTGTGTTATTAATTGCACGTGTGTTCAAACCACACGTAAATGTTGGTAAATAAAAATTATACTACATTTGTGTCCTCACATTGCTTTTTATTAGTTTATTTTTTCCCCATCGAAATATATGGTATTTTGATATTTGATTAACACGCAGTTTTCTTTCGACACATTCAAATCAAACTTTAAGAGCCGCGTCATGCGAAAATGGGTCTTATGGCGCGTTGGCTAATGTAGCTGAAGACCTGTCTGCGCAGTTGCGTAGTCTGGTCAAGAGCTGCGCTGTTCGCTATGAATCACGAAAGGTTTCGTGGTCTCATTAAGTATATTCTGTCCTACTGCGAGATGTGCAGGCTGGCCCATAGCTACGCTACCCGCATATGGCATAAGACCCATTTTCGTATGACCCGACAATTTAGGGGAAAAAATAAGGTGTCCGAATATTATAATTATATTGAAATAAATTGCAATATTACAATGTGCACAAATTCTCTTGTGATTAACTCTTCTGTCTCTGCTTAAAAAACTCGATACAACTTCACAGCTTTGCTAACTCTTGCCTGAAATTGTAAAGAACAGAGGTTAACCTTTACTTTCTAAGCATAGAGAAATTATATGTTAAATATCGTATCTACTTCGTCTGCCAACATCCCACATCCGGGCATTTTTACCCCTTGATAAACACGTATCTGGCTGCGAGACGTGTTTCTGGTTTGCGGCTCACTAGTCCATAAAGCCATTACACTAAAATGAGATAAAATATCTATCTATAATCATCTTCTAGATGTATTGATGATATGATGGATCATATCATAGAGTGGAATATACCATAGAAAACCAAACATTCCTTCGACTAAGCTTTTAAGTATTTTCATCGGCAGGTTGACCATTTGAAACGAATTTGAAACTTGTTGAACTTTACATTGGCTGCTGCATTCATTCAAGTATTGGTTTCAATGTTACACTGTTACTTTTTTTACTCTGTGAAACTCCTTCAGCAAGAATATGAAGCAAGCACATCTGCGCAACTTGTGTAATGAAACGACAAAAACACGTGTCCTTTGGTTCAATGTTTACTGATTCAATAAAACATACAAGACACAATAAAGCAACAAAAAACACACATTATACAACATGTCATTTTTTTACCATTATTGCTATTCTTACTTTCATACTTGCAATTACAGTTAACAAATAACCAGTATTGTTATTTCCCATATAATTTAAATTTTCGATACTATATTTCATAATGTATACCGGTAACACATATTTTAATATATATAAGATTTTTTCAAATACTTGTATAGCTAAATAGTTTTTGAAAGACCGGACATGTTCTGCAATTGATCGCAACCATTTGAGACACATTAGCACAGATACAGAAAACTTTCATTAAAATTGTATGAATTTAGAGAGGACGATAAATTATAATTGTGTCGAGAGTTTTTGTCGTATTGTATTTGTTTGAAAGATTTACACAGACTACACAGGCTCATCTGGGTCTCCACTTTAAGCACATGCATGCATGGACCCATGTTTTTCCAGAATGCGGCTATATTGCAACAATCTGCTGTTAAGAGTTTCATTTTTTGCATTTATTTCGTGTTAACAACAGATTTTCATGATGAATACATTCATCATTTGCTTTTAAGAAGAAAAAGTTGTAATTTACATAATTTGTGTAATAAAAACACAGTACATTTGAAAAAATCCGACTAATGGCATTCAATCACATTATCATTATTAAGTCAACTGACATTCTGAAACAAAGAAATTTAAAAAGAAGGATTTAAAAATACATGCTCCTATTTAATTGTTTTTTTAAATACTATTACTGCACAAAATGCGAAATGGAATGATTTACAGTAAAATCATGGTGAAACAGGATGGCATGTAGCTTATTTACAACTGAAGTATTCATAAATAATGTGATAAAGTTCATGAATAAATGACTATGTCTAGAATTTGATTATTAATTCACACTCTATTCCATTCAGTACAACAGTCACTAGTACACTGATGATAATTTCTAGTACATTGACACCCCATCTCTGACTTACAACCAAAAATGCATAAATATGAACAGCAGTGTTACCACAAAATATATTGAAATGTTTCAATCACTAATAAATAGATATCAGCATCAATCTGGGAAAACAGGGCTTAATGAACGTACAGTAAGAGTCATCCCTGATTGATCTGCAGGATATAGAGAATACTAGGTCGGTGCCGAATAAAGCAAAGTTTATTTTGCGAGGCTTAGAAAATCTGAACCACGAGCCTTGGCGAGTGGTTCAGATTTTCATGCCGAGCAAGATAAACTTTGCTTTATTCGGCACCGACCTAGTATTCGATTTATCCCATCAATTTTCTTAGTCGTAAATTATTTCTTTAAAAATAAAATAGGAAAATCAAACTAGACGGAAAATCCCAAAGACATTTTAAGCAAACATTGTTTCATTATTTAAATCGTGTCGAGCCTCATACATTACAAAAAGACCAGTAACTAACCTGTTTTTCTGTTTATCATACCTCTACGTCCCCAATTTTTAAGAAATAATGAAAAAAAGACACTGCATCTTTAGCGTGAAACAACATGCATTGTGTCGTATGACGTGTTAATAAAGACAGTCACGAGTACGCGCACTTAATATTTGTAAATAATGTTTATTTGCTTTTTGAGTTGCATTATGTGTTAAAAATATATTACATCTTGGTATCAAATTGTTTGTTTTGTTGAATCTGATTCGATTTTACTAAAAATGATTACTTTATAGTTGATTCCGAGTAATATGAACATTCTTCGCCGCGCGTGACAGCTATATTTCAGCACTGCCGAAATAGAGGAAAATTTATTCCACAGTGGTTTATTTCGACAATGCACGTCTTGACAGGCTAATCTGGGCAGAAACTTTACACACATTAATTAAGCCCAGTTTTCACATAGCAAGGCTCATAAACAACTAAAAGCAAAAAATAATGCATGTTGAATGTCAAAGCAAAAAGCACATTCTGAAAAGTTTAACTATACACAAAAGTATATATACCTATTTATACATAATTAACATATTATTCATAAGAGACTCAATTTGTTTTCAAAATAGCAATAGAACAAAATGTCAATAAATCACATTCAAAAGGAATGCATTCTAAAACTTGATGCTCCATCATCAAAATCACTCCTTAAGGCATTATTTTTTACATAGATGAAGTTTGCATCAGTAATGTTTTGATAAATTTCTTTGTAACTTAATAAATGGTAATCATCTGTCCATGTGAAACTGCTGTAACTGCTGAACGTTTGTGCCTCCCACTGGGAAAACCTGGCTTAATGCATTTAGGGATTACACCCTATGCACATGCATTAAACCAGAACGAGGCAAAAATATTCAGATGTTACAACAAGTTCATACCAATGATTTACATACAATACTTCAAGTTATTTATTTATGTGGTGAACTGTTCAACTCCACAAAAAATGTCACCTATCTTTGTAGTCTTATTATTATTTTGTTAAATGGCCATCTAAACATCATTATACTCCATATGTTAATGGCAAAATGTTTTTATTTTGTTTGCCTAAGCTTTAAAGTGATTTGTGTTTGCTTTGAGCAAAAACGTGAACGATGAACCGAAAGACAGTTTCATCATATAATGAAATTGCATATCAATATTTATTTGTTTGATAAATTATTATTGAAAAACATAAACCTGAAGCATAACTTAGGAAAAAGTGTTCAAAAATAAATAAAGAATAAGTTTGCAGATATAGACTTTTTATAACTTAACACAAGAGATTTGTAAGTTGTTTTTTGTGTCATCTGTCTGCGGCTACAAGCATGTTTGCACAAATCAGACAGTTGATTTCACAAACAGTTACCACTCTAGGCTGCCATGGTAACATTACAACGACTCAAGAACTGTCCTATCTCTCCACTTTCTCATCTCCAGATGCGGCAGGTGTTGTCTTTACTTCCTGGAAAAACAATAACCACTTACTTTGGCTAGTGTTGTTAAATAACCATATTTTTTACATGTTTATCTTTTCCATATTTTGTTAAATTTATTTATTTGATTGTATGGCTTTATAATTTGTGCTGCATCAACTAACTCTTTGTCACAAAGGTGATTTATATCCTTGCAACAATTTCTTTTTCAGGGAATAAATAAACATGAATGTGTAGATGACCGGGGATGAACATGTGTAGATGACAGGGGATGAACACTGCTTCTTGCACATCTACACCTTTTGGTGATGACATATGTGACATTTTATTTTAATTGCTTGAGAAACATGGACGTACTTTGCTCCATCAATGTGTGTCGATAAACCAACCAACCAATCAACAATCCATTGACTAACAGATTAAATCTAATATACCCCCTAACAGAGGTAGTATTATAAACTACTCAGCTGACACAACACTGACAGAGAGACACAAATATACTCTTCCATTCTTCCTAAAACAATTGCAAGATTCAAACACAACAACAGTCATGATTGTGTTTTTTCTCGTTATTTCCAGTGATAATGGTGTTTCCCTGTGACGTAATAAAAATCTACATAACATTTAATAAAATCTCCCATTTACAAATGCAGCAAGTTAATTGTGTGGCCTTCTTTGAAGTTATATTAATTTACCCTGACAACTGCCCAATGCCTTGTCAGTCCAAAAGACCTAAACGTAATTTATTAATTACCAGTGACCATGGTGTTTCCCCATAGTTTCAAGTGATGATGGTGATTCCCCCATAGTTACCAGTGATGGTGGTGTTCCCTTCATAGTTACCAGTGATGATGGTGTTTATAGTTACCAGTGATGATGGTGTTCCCCCCATAGTTACCAGTGATGATCGTGTTTCCCCATAGTTTCAAGTGATGATGGTGTTTCCCCCATAGTAACCAGTGATGGTGGTGTTCCCTTCATAGTTACTAGTGATGATGGTGTTGCCCCCATAGTTACCAGTGATGATGGTGTTTCGCCATAGTTTCAAGTGATGATGGTGTTTCCCCCATAGGAACCAGTGATGGTGGTGTTCCCTTCATAGTTACTAGTGATGATGGTGTTTCCCCCATAGTAACCAGTGATGATGGTGTTCCCTTCATAGTTACTAGTGATGATGGTGTTCCCCCCATAGTTACCAGTGATGATGGTGTTCCCCCCATAGTTTCAAGTGATGATGGTGTTTCCCCATAGTTACCAGTGATGATTTTGTTTCACCCATAGTTAACAGTGATGATGGTGTTTCCCCATAGTTAACAGTGATGATGGTGTTTCCCTCATAGTTACCATTGATGATGATGTTTCCCCCATAGTTACCAGTTATGGTGGTGTTTCTCTATTTACCAGTGATGATGGTGTTCCCCTCATAGTTGAAAGCACAGCTAAAGATCTCGTCTGTGTGTCCCTCCAGGATCTGTTTGCACTCCCCACTCTCAGGGTCCCAGAGACGGGCCGTCTTGTCAGAGCTTGCCGTCAGAACAGTGGTGCCTTGAGGGTTGAACGTAATCTACAAGCACATTCAGTCATCTAAGAAGATGTAAATATATGTTTAGTGAGGCTTAAAAATTATGTCCCATAGTCTGAAAGATCTCAATAATACAATAATGAATGTACATGGAAATTAAAAATTATAATTATGTAAGTAGACTAATATAAGTTTATTTAGTGTGTTGTTTTTGCATGTCAATACCTGCCATTATAGGAAATGAGGTAATTGCCAAAATACATAGCACCTTGTTTTTCCTAATGAAATAAACATCTACACCATCATTGGAGATAACACATAAGCATAACCATGAGAAATGGTTTTAAATAACTTTTGGACTGCTCAATCTTAACTGTTTCCAACTCAGAAGCTAAGTGAAAATGTCTATATGCAACCAGCATAAAACCAAAACAGCCTGCAATAAGTCTATCCAGGTTAATTGCTGTTTGCTGCTCATCAGTATCTTAGGGTTGGAAAAGAAGCCTAAAATACTTTAATCTAGTATTAAAAAAGGTCAATAAATTTATTTGATTTTTCAGCAACTATGAACTACTCAAAGTGCTTATCTGACAGGTAAAGGGTTAACAAATCAAAAGCTAAAAATTCCACCTTAATGATTTCCCCCTCATGTCCCTCAAACTTGGACACAAGGGTATGAGTGCAGGCATTGTAGAAGCAAATTAAACAAAACATCAAAACAATTGCACTTCTCAGACTTAACAAATCACCTTAGAGATTTCCCCCTCATGTCCCTCAAACTTGGACACTAGTGTATGGGTGTTGGCATTGTAGCAGCGTGCAGTGCCGTCCGCAGAGGCAGTGAGAAGGTACTGCCCCGTCATGTCAAACGAGACATCCAGCACCTCATCCTCATGGCCTCGCAGCGTCCCAATACATGTACCTGTCACATAATAATGTTTTCTTATGTTTGTTCCAATATTACAGGGCCTGCATTCGCAAACAATTCTAGGACTTAAGTCTCTAAGAATAAAGAATATTCTTTACATTAAAATATTCCAGAATTGCTTGAATTTTTAGTAAAACTTGGCATCAAACACCTCTATCTATATAATACTTCATGTAGAACGTTTTATTAATGACATTATCACCAGTTGAGGCCTGTAAGTATTCAAATACTGAATGCATTTTCCTACGTTCAAAGTCTATTCTTTATTCTTAAGTCTAAGAAAGGGTTAGTGAATACGAGCCCTGATTTCATTTGGAAAGATTCTTCATAAAATAATCAATGCAATGCATTTTTCTGAACACCAGGCATTTTGTATTGAAATCAAGTACCATTAAGGCTATACTGCATTAAGTACTTTTCAAGAGCAACTTCCTCTTTTAAATGAGCCTCGCTCTGGGAAAATGGGGCTTAATGCATGTGCGTAAAGTGTCGTACCTATAAGCCTGTGCCATCTGCATATGCTAATAAGGACAACACTTTCTGCTTGTATGAACAAAAAACTAAAAGAAGAATCTTCTTAGAAAAAATCCTCTTTGGGTAGAACTTGTTGTTCCAGATTAGCCTCTGCAGAAGCACAAACAAATCCAGGATGACACTTCATGCAAATACATTTGGCCCTGTTTTCCCAGAGCGCAGCTCAAGCTCTCTTCATAGCTGTGCGCACACTCTTTCAGAGGCACCTACCATGGTTGGTCTCCCATATCTTGCAGGTCTTGTCCATGGACCCTGTGGCTATCAAGGAGCAGTCATAGTTGAACTGGGCACTACTGATCTCAGCCTTGTGTCCAATCAGTGTGTGGATACGCCTGCGAAACAAGAACAACAAGAGACTTGTTTGTTTGAGGAAGTTTTTGCCTTTTTAACCCTTTACCATTTAGATACGCATTTTGACGCATTTGTAGTCCTCAGAAAGTTACATTAAATTAAATACCTTTCTTACTAAATTTAAGTTTAAAAGGCTTCATTTCCAACCCTTTGTTATTGATGAGCAGCAAACAGCATAAAACCTTAACAGACTGCGAGTTACTCGCAGGCTGTTCTGGTTTTATGCTGGTTGCAAAAGCAATTTTTCAATTCGCTTCTTAATCTTATGGGGTAAAGGGTTAAACAGTCATTTCACTGCAGTTCATTGGTGAACCAGTACTAAGTTCACATATGTATGCCAATAACTGACTTTTGTCATTCTTGAATCACAGGTAGGAAGAAAATTGCCATAAAAATAATTTTTAAACCAATTCCAATACAAGTTCAAAGGATGGGTCAAGATTTAAAAAAAGATTACAGAAAAATATTCAGAGACAGAGGTTTCATTAATACATGGTTGAAGGGTACATCTCATACTATACGTGGTGTCCAAATATTAAACAACACATAGAGAAATGACTATCTAACAAGAGATGTGTTTGTCAGCAGGGTTTTTTTTGGCCCGATTTTATAGCCGAAATTCGGCTATGTTCCCAATCCCAAAAAGTATACTTTTTTCCCAAAATGTGGCAAAAAATTCCCAATTTCCAAAAAAACAAAAAAAAACTAAAAAAATTAGTTCTTTTAATTTGAATGATTATAAAGAGTAATATCAAATTTAGTATTTCCCTAATCAGTGGACTTTTCATGTGGAAAAAAAGGCTAATGAATTTATTTTCCCAATTTCATGAAAATGCCGATAAAATTCCAAATTCCAAAGCCATGGGCTATCTTCCCAAAAAGTGGAAAAAAAACCCTGGTCAGAAACACAATGCCCGTGTGTGTGTATCAGAGTTTATTAACAGGTCCTACTGGCCTCTTCACCAGGTCTTTGTAGCTTGAATTGTAAACACAATGCCCCTTATTGCACCGCTTTGAAATAAAATTTCAATATATCATTTGGCAGGTTTAGAAATTATCTCCCTTTTAAAGCTTATTACTTCCCTTGGATTGTATTTTTTGACTTTTGACCTTGAAGGATGACCTTGACCTTTCACCACTCAAAATGTGCAGCTTCATGAGATACACATGCATGCCAAATATCAAGTTGCTATCTTCAATATTGCAAAAATTATGGCCAATGTTAAAGTTTTCGGACGGACGCACAGACTGACAGACTGACAGACGGACTGACGGAGAGTGCAACTGCTATAGGCCACCCTACCGGGGGCATAAAAATCTTACTTGTGAATATTGACCAATTCAATTAAATGTTCACAGTGGATGATGAAATAAAGTAAATTTTCTTCTGCATACTTGTTAAAGAAAATTGCTCTGCTTAAGTTGCTAAGTTTTGGTACAAATTAAGATATCTATCACAAAGTACACTATGATAAACAGTACTTCAGCACATATTCATGAATCCTCAAGTTTGCAACAAGTCAAGAACTGCATCAAAAGAAGTTTTGAATCAGTGATGTTGCTGATGTTTTATTCAGTGCTCCTTATGGTTGCACATGGCCTTGCAAAATGCACTGTTATTTGTAAACAGTTTCAACTATGTTGTTCACACTTTGACTGTAACGGAAAGATTTCACATGTACTTAATAAGAGTTGTGCTCTGTGAAAAGGGGTTTAATGCATGTGCATAAAGTGTTGTCCCAGATTAGCCTGTACAGTCCGCTCAGGATAATCAGGGACGACCCTTTCCACTTTTATGATATTTTCTGTGTAAAGAAAGTCTCTTATTAGCAAAAATCCAGTTTTGATGGAAAAGGTTCTGCCTGATTAGCCTGTGCAAACTTCACAGGCTAATCTGAGAGAACACTTTACGCACATGCTTTAAACCCTCTTTTCACAGAGCGCGGCCCATATTTGATTCTTTTTATTGCAATAAATTTTTTATGTAAAACTCCTTGTATTTCTGGACCACCCCTCATTATGCAAAGACAGGTCATTTTCTATATTTGTACACGATAGCACAGTATCTGTTCTACCTACTTGCCACTGCTTACGTCCCAGACCATGACTGTGTGGTCAAAGGAGCCGGTAATCAGCTGGGAACCAGTTGAGTTGAATGAAAGGGAGATAATTTCCGCAGAGTGACCCTGAAAAAATGCATAAACAAAATATACAAACATTTAATGTGAAACTCTATATAAAAATATGAACTTCCTTGTAATTTTTGGAAACACAAACATGTGTAAGAAACAGGTTTCTATAGGCAATAAAGTAGAAATAGTACATATATTTCATATTAATCTGCATATTTTTATCAAACTAAAAATCCCTTATTTGCACATTCTTTGCAGTCTAACAAGTTTTTGGGTTTTCACTCTACAATTTGTGTCTGCTGACTGCCCTAAAATGACACTTTTTGCACATGCATTGAGCCCATTTTGGGCTTAAATAAGGCTCAAATAAAGACGGGTTTCACTAAGCACATGCATGAGTACTCACATTGAGGGAGGCTATTTCCCGCTCATTGCCATGCATGTGTACTCACATTGAGGGAGGCTATTTCCCGCTCATTGCCATGCATGAGTACTCACATTGAGGGAGGCTATTTATCGCTCATTGCCATGCATGAGTACTCACATTGAGGGAGGCGACCTCCTGCCCAGTCTGGATGTCCCATAGCTTGGCTGTAGTGTCCATGCTGCCCGTGGCTATCATAGTGCTGGGAGGGTTGAAACTCAGACAGACCTGGGATAAACAAGGGTTAAAGTGTAACAAATAGGCTACAGTTTTATTTTGACATATTTAATTTAGTAACAAAAATAAAAAATTATAATTTGCACAAGTTCATTCGAGTGCAAATTAAAGGTTTAATCTACAGTGTAAAAAATGCTTATCAGTGTACTCTGTGATCAGAGTGCCTGCTGAAACTCAGACATACCTTAAATACAAGCACACTGTTGCCAGGATTAAAACATCTTAAAAAAACTAATATACAATTAGTGTTGTTTTTTCCAAAATCAAGCATATTTTGGACTAAGTCTACTGTATACATATCTAATAAAGTAAAAATGGGTAGGAGATATTTGTAAAACATGTAAACATGCCCACCTCCCCTATTAAAAAGCAATATTTGATGTGTGAAATCTCAAATCAGAATGTGATGAAAACAGGCAATTTTTTATAAATCATAGGACACTTATCAAATCAAAATTCATGACTCAATACCAAATTGAACATGTTTAAGTTGTTTGATCAGTTTGTGATTAACAATACGTATCTAAGTGGTAAAGGGTTAGTTCGGTGGTGAGAGGTTTTGCTGGCCCTAAAACGGTTTAAATTCATGATCATGATCCCAGTTTTAATTATTTAATGATTATAGTTGGTGTTCTCTTATAGAGTAGTGGATAAGGAGAAGAAATTCCCTCCTGAAGAGAGTTTCAGGAGTTTCATCAAATGCTAAATAAAAAATAATAAAACAAGATGTGTTTGTAAAACACTATGTCCCTCCCCCATATATTTGACCTTGACCTTTCACCACTCAAAATGTGCAGCTTCATGAGATACACATGCATGCCAAATATCAAGTTGCTATCTTCAATATTGCAAAAGTTATGGGGAACAGACAGGGCAAAAACAATATGTTCCCCAGTATAGACTGGTAGACTGATGGACATAAAAATCAAGGACTCTTACTAATATTCATAAGGAGCACCGCATAACAGGCGCCAACGCTCGGCTGCAGGTGCAGTTTTGAATAAATGAAAGCTTGTCACATTTTTTTTAAGGGGGTCACAGTGACCTTGACCTTTGACCTAGTGACCCAAAAATGGGTGTGGCATGTAGAATTCATCAAGGTGCATCTACATATGAAGTTTAAAAATTGTAGGTGGAAGCACTTTGATTTTAGAGCCAATGTTAAGGTTTTAGCACAACGCGGACGGCAGACGACAAGCTGGCTATGACAATACCTCGGGTTTTCTCTGAAAACCGCCAAGCTAATAAAATTAGTAAGAGGAATAAGGGACAACATATTTCAAGACGAATTAACACTGAAAACCTGCTTACTATTTCAGCAGTGTGCCCTCGGAATGTGTGGTAACATTTGCCAGACTCAAAACTCCACAGTTTACACGTCTTGTCAAAAGAACCAGTGGCTATCTTGTCCCTGCAATACAAAATGTGATACCAAGGACTTGAAATATGCTGCTGGGAAATATATGAGCTCCCGTCTGGGAAATCTGGGATTACTGCATGTGCATACACAGGCTAATCAAGGACGACACTCTTTGCGGAATCTGAACTTTTGCTAAAACGAGACTTCTTTTAAATCAACAATATCATAAAAGCTAACAGTGTCATCCCTGATTACCCTGTGCAAACTGCACAGGCTAATCTGGTACGACACTTTACGCACTTGCATTAAACCACCTTTTCACAGAGCACGGCTCACCCATAGGGCTTATTGTAGGCTATTGCATACACTACATTGACTCACCCATAGGGGTTATTGTAGGCTATTGCATACACTACATTGACTCACCCATAGGGGTTATTGTAGGCTATTGCATACACTACATTCACTCACCCATAGGGGTTATTGTAGGCTATTGCATACACTACATTCACTCACCCATAGGGGTTATTGTAGGCTATTGCATACACTACATTGACTCACCCATAGGGGTTATTGTAGGCTATTGCATACACTACATTCACTCACCCATAGGGGTTATTGTAGGCTATTGCATACACTACATTGACTCACCCATAGGGGTTATTGTAGGCTATTGCATACACTACATTGACTCACCCATAGGGGTTATTGTAGGGTATTGCATACACTACATTCACTCACCCATAGGGGTTATTGTAGGCTATTGCATACACTACATTCACTCACCCATAGGGGTTATTGTAGGCTATTGCATACACTACATTCACTCACCCATACGGGTTATTGTAGGCTATTGCATACACTACATTGACTCACCCATAGGGGTTATTGTAGGCTGTTGCATACACTACATTCACTCACCCATAGGGGTTATTGTAGGCTATTGCATACACTACATTCACTCACCCATAGGGGTTATTGTAGGCTATTAAATACACTACATTGACTCACCCATAGGGGTTATTGTAGGCTATTGCATACACTACATTCACTCACCCATAGGGGTTATTGTAGGCTATTGCATACACTACATTGACTCACCCATAGGGGTTATTGTAGGCTATTGCATACACTACATTCACTCACCCATAGGGGTTATTGTAGGCTATTGCATACACTACATTCACTCACCCATAGAGGTTATTGTAGGCTATTGCATACATTACATTCACTCACCCATAGGGGTTATTGTAGGCTATTGCATACACTACATTGACTCACCATAGGGGTTATTGTAGGCTATTGCATACACGTCATTGACTCACCCATAGGGGTTATTGTAGGCTATTGCATACACGACATTGACTCACCCATAGGGGTTATTGTAGGCTATTGCATACACGACATTGCGGTGGCCCTCAAGGGTATGTAACTCCTCCCCAGACGCTGTGTCCCAAACCTTGCATGTTCTGTCATAGCTACCTGTGATGAAACTGAAACACACATAGTTCTCTGTATTTATTTCAGCCTTTGGGAAAAGACAGAGTTGATTTGGCAGAGATAGGGAAACTCAATATTGTATTATAGTGATACATAACTCAGTTTTTTGGACACTTTAAAATAATTTTAAATTGTTGTGTATGAAAATTTAGATTCTTGAAAAAGTCCCAAATTATAGGTGTCCTCAAATTAAGACCAATGATCAATGAATTGTTAATAAACATCAACTGTATAAAGTTTTTTGCCAAATTGGTATTGATTTATGATAGTGGGTGCTTCTTAAGAACCACACCAATTAACATAATTTTAAAAACGTTTTTCATGATTTATTAATACTTTCAATTTTTCAAATTTGTTTTACAGAAAATTATGCCACGAATGTATTTTGAACAAGAGATGTGTTTGTCAGAAACACAATGCCCCCTAATGTGCCGCTTTTTTTTTTACCTTTGACCTTAAAGGATGACCTTGACCTTGACCTTTCACCACTGCAAATGTGCAGCTCTATCAGATACACATGCATGCCAAATATCAAATTGCTATGTTAAATATTTCAAAAGTTATTGCAAAACTTTACTGTAATATTAAAGTTTTGGGACAGAATGACAGACAGACAGGCCAAAAACAATATACCCCCGATCTATCGATCCGGGGGCATAAAAATTGAGTTCAAAAACAGCAGAATCTGTAATAACTGTACAATCAATATTTTTTGTGGGAAATACATTTTTACTATGGTGTTGATTGAGCGATCCCCTTATTTAACACAAACACAATTGAAAATGACCATTTTGCAAACTTCTCTATTTTTATCAAAATCTTTTTGTAAGCATTTAATTTCATGCAGACCAACATAAATTATTGTACAGTATTTGTTGATAATCCATGATCTGTCAATCAGCATTTAACCCATTCATGCCTAGTGGACTCTCCCATCCTTCTAAATTGGATCAATTTATTTCCAAAATTAGGGATGTCTACCATATTTATTTCTATATTTAGAATATTTCATATAGAAATTCCTTTAAGCAAACAGCGCAGACCCAGATGAGACGCCGCATTATGCGGCGTCTCATCTGGGTCTACGCTGTTTGCAATGTCCTTTTTTCAGGACGCTAGGCATAAATGGGTTAATCAAATGAACCAGAGAACTAAAATTACATATCAAACCATTAAACAATACCAATTGACACACTATGATTTGAAGGTTGTATTAGTCTTAAAAGTAACATTATGGTACTTACCTTGATCCGGATTTGTTGAAGGCTACATTGGTTAATGGAAGGATATGTGCACGTAAAACCTGAAATATAAACAAATAGTGTACTATAAACCAACATATGAGCCTGCCCTCATTATAGAAAATTTGGGCTTAATGCATAAGCGTGAAGATTTGTCTCAGATTAACCTTGAAGCCTGCACAGGCTAATCAGGGGGGACACTGTCTGCACAGGCTAATCAGGGACGACACTGTCTGCTTTATGGAATTTTTAACCCTTTCAGTGCTGGAACCGAATTTTGAAGGCCTTTGCAAACAGTTTGGATCCAGATGAGACGCCACAGATTGTGGCGTCTCATCAGGATTCAAACTGTTTGCTATTCTAATAATATTCTTTGAAAAAAATCGAAGAAAATGCAAATTTTAGAAATTCAGCAGACAACATTTTAGCAGACGACAAATTTCCCAGCATGCAAAGGGTTAATTGAAAGAAAGCAGACATTCCCAAAAGTATTTTGAGTCCACAAGACATCTGGTCCGGTAGTCTTAGATAACTTGCAGGACCGGACTGGGATTCATAGGACCGAAACATCAATGTACAAATATATATATCGTATTTATATATTTGTGAAGTTAAGTGTTATGTTGTTCGGCAACAACTCAGATGCTCCATTAATACTAAGTGTTGGTTGTTTTCCTAAGTCGATAAGTAGTATGGTTACATATTTGTTTTCTTAATTCCAGGGGTGTCAATTGACCCAAATTTGAAATCCGGAAAATTAAGCCAGGGGTCTGGGACCGCAGGACCCCAACGGGGATTAAGGGCCGAGTCCCTATGGGGGACACCCCCGTGACCTACCTTATTGTACTTTTTTGTAGTATTTCTAGTTGCAATTTCTGGTGACTACAATGTGAAATATTATAAACCATACCATCCGTATCACCGCATGTGTATCGTCATTCTATAAAAATGTTATAAAGAACGTCGAAAATAAATTAAAATTGACGAATCATACCGTATCCGAATACGACAGTCCATTAAAACATGTACATGTTTTGCACATATAATAAAATGTGCTTTATACATATCGTTTGAATGTAGAAAATGTAATTGAGTAACCAGTAACCTAGCAAATATGTAATCAATATATAATTCGGTTAACATATTGCCTTACAATATGCTACTGCAGTGCTTAATATTGCTCACTTAAAATTTCAAGATGGCGGACATTAGCAGCATTTCGCAGAATCGTTAGATTTTTTGGAAAGTAGAGAAGAGGTTTCGTCAGTTACCGTTCATTCTTTGCCAGCCGCTAACCAATTAGAAATTGATAAATAAAAGACCGGACGAAATTGGTACCAAGGGCAAATTTCCGGAATGCCTAGGAATATTCGTTCTCAAATGATCGCACACTGGAACGAATTCTATAAAATAAATCAACTTTTCTTCTTTAATTATTTCCCGGACATTTGGACCGGCAACATGGCATTTTCAATCGGACCTGTCTTTAAAACGTCGGTCAGGTCCGACGGTCCGACACTTTTGAGAATGTCTGAGAAAGTCTCATCTAAACAAACATACACAGTTTAGGCATTAAGTGCAATCATTGATGTGCCTGTGCATACTGCGCAGGCAGTGCAATCATTGATGTGCCTGTGCATACTGCGCAGGCAGTGCAATCAGTGATTGGCCTGTGCATACTGCGCAGGCTAATCTAGGAAGACTCTTCACACAGATGCATAGAGTCCAGTTTTCCCATTAGGAGGTTCATATATCAAAAGTCTGAATGTATCTGGCCAATTAAAATAAAAATGCTTCTTTACGTGACAACTTTACATCTCAAGAATGCTTAAACTTTTAAGCCTTCAGAGGAGTCTGTATATGTGTGAATTTAAACAATTTAGTACGTAAACTAGAGTGTTAACAAGATTTTACTATAGCCATATCAGGAAAAATGCCCTGCCCCTTGGCAGCCATGTTTTTCAAGCAAACGTAACCATTTTCGAACTCATCCAAGATATCATTGAGACAAATCTTCTGACCCAATTTCATTTAGATTGGACAATAAATGTGGCCTCTAGAGCGTTAACAAGGCAAATGTTGACGCCGGACGACGGACAAAATGCGATCACGAAAGCTCACCATGAGCACGTTGTGCTCAGGTGAGCTAAAAATAAATGAATTTCACTAAAGAGCTTTTTAGATAAGGTCCCTAAACTCACGGCAAGAAATAAATTGTAGAATTTGTGAAAGTATGGAAGGTAATATATTTGCTTGCCTTCAGTGGTGGCAAAACAGCATTTCTGGTTTGATAGCCAAAAGGAGCTTGGCATATAATGTTTTGTTGTGAATATTTGCTCAGCAACATACCAGTATACAGCAAAAGTTTTACCCATTTATGCCTAGCGTCTAGAAAAAAGGCCTTGGCAAACAGCATAGACCCAGATGAGATGCCGCATGATGCGGCGTCTTATCTGGGTCTGCGCTGTTTGCTTAAAAGAAATTCTGTAAGAAATATTCTAAATATAGAAAAAAATATACTAGAAATCCCCAGTTTTGGAAATAAATTGATCCAATTTAGAAGGATGGGAGAGTCCACTAGGCATAAATGGGTTAATGCACAGTGTCTGGGTACTTACTTTAAATAAATAAAAGTGGTGATCATCTTTGATGGCAAGTTTTTCTTGTAGACCTGTAAAATCAGTTAAGGAAGACTTCCCTGCAAGATTTTAAAAGTTTATTTCTACGATATTTTGAAAATATGATAGCAATTTGATTAAACCCTTTCCCACTCAGAAGCAAAGTGAAAATGCTTTTGCAACCAGCATATAACCAGAACAGCCTGCGAGTAACTCGGTCTGTCCAGGTTTTATGCTGTTTGCTGCTCATCCGTATCTAAGGTTTGGAGATGAAGCCTTAAAATCTTGAATCTAGAAAGAAAGGTCTTTAATTAAATATATTTTTCTGAGGGACTACAAATGCATGAAAATACGTATCTAAGTGGTACAAGATGAAGACCGAGACACCATAATGTAAAATTTATTTCAATAACTGTAGAAGTTAAAGAGATATAGAGTAGCTCAAAAGAACATTTACCAGAATGTTCTTTGTAAAAAAGAGAGATATAATTCTGCTTAATTGCAGGTCAGAGTTACATGACTTGGTCAGTGACCCCACAAAACAGGTGTTTCAATGAATACCTGTTTAAGAAACAGAGTTATGAAAATGTTGCAGTGTTTTTTTTTCCATTCAAATTTGGGTCCGGTAGTGGGACCCATTCCGAATGGAAAAAAGCATATACCGTAAATCCACGAATATAATACGCACTTTTTTACCTGCCGATTTTTCTTCAAGTAGGGGGTGCGTATAATATACGAGTTTAGAGCAGAACAAAATTTTTCCTGTGCAAATTTTCAACTTAATCGTTGTTATTCGCTTTGCGGCAGCCATTTTTAACTACACCATTACATCAAAGGGGTGCAACAGGGTTCGCGCAGTCGTTCGCCATTTGCAAAAATATTGAGAATTTGGCTCAATAAAAATCTTATTTGCGAAAATGCGAAAATCTAGTAAAATTTTATTGAAAACATCCGCCATTTATATCGACTGGTTTTCTATATTTGTCTCTTTGTTTTAATGACAGTGTTCGCAATTCGAACACCCGATTATGAGACATCGCTTGACCTTATTGTTATTGAAATGCGCATGGTAGCTGGCCAATCAACATTGAGTTCGCTTACACATGAAATGACGTTGTCGAATGAAACGTGGGATCGGGAGCTATCGGATAATATTGGGTCATTCATGCGCAGACACTGTATACTTTGAATACAGAGTTAATATCGTCGTCTGCCTTCAAAATAGCGACTGGACGCTAAGTCGTATAAAGAGATTAGCAAATGAAAAAAAACCTGACAATACCCGTAAATAAATATTTCTTAGCTGACCACTATTTATCTTTCTACCGCATATTTACCATATCTGAAGTAAAGAGTGGTAATTAAATAATTAGTTTTATGATGCTAATGGAGTCTATTACACCTTTCTGCCTCTTGCCGAATTAAATTGAAAGGTGATAATTAATTTGTTTTTTACTCCTAAACTAGCCTTATTGACAGCAGCGTATTTTAATCAAAGAGATTATGAAAAACACGAGCGGTTTAATTGTATTTTAAGTTTAATTAAAGTATCGAGTTTGTAACACTTCGGAAAAGTAATTCATCTAGACAACTATAAAAACGGAAGTACATGTAACCATTTTGTCTTCTTATTACTTTATTATTATTATAATTATTATCGTCCTGAATATTGTCGAATCGAATTAAATGTGAAAACAAAAGACAGCGTTTCTGCTTCTTTCTTTTGCAATTATGACTGCTTGACCCGGATGTCAGCAAGCGGCCAGTGTGTTATCAGTAACAATCAATTTTATTATGCAACTGTCATGACAACAGCACTATAACACAGCCCGATCAATATACTGGGGTATTACTGTGAAACCGATAGTTGACAACACCAAATTGATTTGCTATTTTCACAACACAAAAATATATTGACAATTTTTTTCGGAAATGGCCGATTTCGGACACTGATTTTTTAGTGCGTATTTTAAATGGAATTTCAATTTTTCCCAATAAATTTTGACCAAACTCGGGGGTGCGTATTATACACGAGGGCGTATGATATTCGTGGATTTACGGTATTTTTCCCAAATGAGACCTAAAAAATACCAATAGATGGTTTCCAAAAAAGATTAATTTTTATAATTCCAAACATATCAATTATTTCTAAATCCAGCTCTGTAAGTTGAACCTTAGCAGTGATTTTTTTTGCTTTTATTTGTTACAGCCTGTTGCCATTTGAATTGGGAAAATTAGCGCGTTAAACCGTGAAATTGGGAAAAATAGCGTGATTCACCATGAAATTGGGAAAAATAAAGCAATATAATTATGATTATAAGTAACAGAATTAATATTGTTTTTAAGTGCATGTTCAGGGGATTTTCTAGTCATTTTGGGAAAAGGAATCTGGTCAAATTGGGATTTTTTTAAATCAATTAAAAGTGGCAAATTTAGGAATTACTTATCAACAAAAAGGACTAAACTAAAGTTATATATTTTGTAGGATGTTTAAAAAATAAAGTTAAGATCTAGAGTTAAGAAATCATAATTAGGTCATAAGAGACTTGTATCTTTTATACCTAATGATAAAATATGACATTTCTGCAGTGAAATATTAGCAGTGAAAAGAACAAATTGTTATTTGTGAAAAAAACACATTTTCGGAACTCCTTTTTCTATTTTTTGGTTATCAAAAATAATTATATTTATATTTTCTATGATCATGAGTAAATAAAAATTGACATTCCACCGAATCCAATACATTTTCTTTTTATTTCATGCTTTTTCACCATTTATTTACATTTTATAAGAGTTTAACTAGAGAATTTTGCTTGTATAATGACGTCATTTTGTGTTTTGAAATGTATTGAGGCACGCCACGGGAGAAACTCCGAGAAAGGGTAAATTTTCAGCAAAGGGAAACAGCTGTTAATTATTTTTTTGAAAAAGGGGCATAAAAGAAACAGAAAATTTGAGGGATGTCAACGAATATCCGAAGATCCGAATATTCGGTCCTGGACCAAATATTCGGATACAGTTTTCCGAATAAAAGAATAGAATATTCAGAAGAAAAAAAAAAAATCGAGTAATTTCAGAGACTTTGTATTCGTGAAATATGCTTCAAACATTGTAAAAAAAGTTGTTCCTCGTGTCATAATGTTTATTCCGGTAGGCGTGATAATGCGTCGCTATGGTGATGACAGTATACCGGTCATAAATCCCGCTTATTGCCTAACAAAGACAGACACTTTGTGTCAAAATTATGATAGGTGCAAATCGCGTCGGCAATCAAAACACCGACCTGCACTTGATCCAATGACTCCAATTACATTTAAAATTATCAAAGATTAAATGAGTAAAGGAAAAGCCAACTTGGTGTAAAAAACAAATAAGACCGTATGGCAATTAAAACACCGACCCGTCTTGATCTAATTACTCGAATTACATTTAAAATTATCAAAGATTAAATGAGTAAAGAAAGAGCCGACTTGGTGTGAAAAACAAAAAAGATCTTATGGTTATAATCACGTTGTCCAATCAAAAAAGCTTTTAGAAAATAATTTACTTAACCTCTAATGAGTATTTGCGTATCGTATGGTCCAAACTTTAATTAAGTACTCAATATTCAATCAGGTATTTTACTTAAAGAAATGCTTTTGGTAGTTCGCCCTCATTTAATTGAAAATATTATAATTGCTACACGCTTTAAGTAAATCTCTGTCCAAGCAAAATGCCACCTACGCCTTCCGCTGCTTGGAAGTATTTCACGACATCATCCGATAAGAAGTCGCCGATCCAAGTGACTTTTAAACGTTGCAACTTTAAAAGACTGACTGTTTAGTCTGTTAAACAGGTTCAAAGTGTGTTGTGGCTATGTACATACTTAGTTTAAGTTCAGCTTAAATTATATTTAGATCTAACTGTTTTGTCATGTAATTATTTTGTTGTCATGTAATATTATGTTTCTGGTTTTATTGTTGATGTACAATAAAAAAACAGTTTTTGTCATGCAATTTAAACAATAACAAGAAATGTGTTTGTCAGAAACACTATGTCCCCTTCTGCGCTGCTTTGACTTTTTTTTTGACCTTTGACCTATCAACACTCAAAATGCGCAGCTCCATGAGATACACATGTATGCCAAATATCAAGTTGCTATAGTCAATATAGCAAAAGTTATTGCAAAATGTTAAAGTTGGCGCAAACCAACCAACAGACCAAGCAACAGACAGGGCAAAAACAATATGTCCCCCACTATAGTGGTGGGGGACATAAAAAGTAATCAACAAAATCAGCTTCAAATTAGCGACGGCAACGCTGTGTCAATATTTAGTCACTTCCGGTGCACTTCCGGTAAAAACGAAAGTAGAATTCATGGAGTAATGGTACAGTAAACAAAGTTGACTTTTTTCCAACAGATGTTGACTGAATATCCGAATATTCGTTCGGAAGGGTGACCAAATATTTGAATACCAAAATCAGTATTCGTTGCCATCCCTAGAAAATTTGTTCATGTCAGTGTGCCACGGGTGAAAATATTATTTTTCTATGATCACGAGTGCCACTCGTGAAAATATATTTTCTATGATCACTTGTGAAATAACAAACAATCTTACACTTACATGAAAAAATATCCTCTATTTCTTAAAAAAAAATAAAATGGGGGGGTGGGGAATTTGGATTTTTTGGGTGAAATTTTGGCCAGATTTTTTGGGAATAAACGTGGATTTTTGCAATTGGGATGCAGCCAAATTTCGGCGGTAATTTTGAGCAAAAAAATCACTGCTTAGAAAATATAATATTAAAATCACTTTTATTATCAATTTTAAAGTATTTGTAAGCATTAAATTAACAACAATAATTTCCCAATTTAAGGCAAAAGTATGCAATATCCAATCCAAATGGACCCAGTCCCAAAATGGTGGAAAAAAAACACTGTGTTGTATGTTGACCTTTACCACAGCATAACACAGAAGCAGACATTTGGGTGAGTAGTTCAGCTAGGATTATTTAGTGAAGAGTCAAACTAAAAATTGAGAGGGTAATTGACATCTAGCTCGCAAGGATACGCCCCAACAGTTTCCGAACTTGGTCCGTCTTTGAGGCTGTGATTAGTGGCTCTTTCCTTGCTATTTCATCTACAACAGCATCTATATCAGTTCTGAAAAATAAAGGGTTCACAACAGTATAAAATATATTTTATGTAGTATGTTTTAAGCTATAACATTTTGACTTCACTACATTATTGCATAGTAAAATACAGTAAGACAAATTTATGGAATGAACATTATAAATTATATTTAAGATGACAAGTTAGAATAAGGTCTTTATATCAATGTTCGCAAACATAAATATTTAAGCATTTGTAAATAGATCATTGTATGATTATCATTATGTGCAATTGCCTTACTCAGGTTTTAGGTCCAATAAATCTATTGATTTTGTCTTCAAATTTCCTCCCTGTTCGTACTCCAAAATAATTCCTGAAACAAAGACAAATGCATACAATCTTAGTCCATTAAATTAGCCACACACTGGGAAAATAGGTCTAAATACAGTGTTGTCTCAGATAGCCTGTGCAGTCACAGTGACCACACTTTTCGCCTATTCTGGATTTCTGCTTACAAGAGACTTTCTTTAAACAAAAACAATGAAGGGGAACATGTCGACTTAGATTAGCCTGTGAATACTACACCCCTGTTGAGCCCTTCACTTGCACAGAAAACATTTCATCAGCCTTCAGAAAGTCTGGCATATACCCATTCATTGGCAGTGCCATTTCTGATGTCCAGACAGCCCTGGCTCTCTATATTCCCCAATGGGTACATTGAGGAGAGCGCCCAAGTCTCTGAGGCAAGAACGCAAGGTCTTAAACGCAAGAAAGATAACACAATTTGTGCAGCATCCTAAGAAGAAATTTCTCCCACCATTTGAAGATTGTCAGGAATCTTTACTCTGGGGCAAATGCTGATTCCCTGCACAAACAACAAGTATAGAGGGGCTCCAAGGTCCAAAAAGTGCTAGGAACACCTAAGGCTAAACAAAATCAGCAGGCGCAACAGCCATCATCATCTGGAATGTCATCAAAACCAGCAAAGTCATTCCCACTTGGTGATTCAGGTTCAGTTTCAACTCTTGAAAGTGACACAGAAAGTGGTGATGTATGCTGTGTGTGCCAAAAAAGTAGTCCACCTGAATTGAGGAAGGATGCTACTGTTGTTTTTAAATAGGGTGAATGTATTATGTGTGTGCAGGGTTCAACATTAACTTTTTTTACAGCGAGACCATCGGACCAGCTCCTCTTAAAATGTACTAGCCCGAATCTGATGTCTACTAGACCATAAATGACATAGCAAATAAACACAATTGTTTCATGTAACTGTTTAATCAGGATTTATCAGTAAATAATCAGTGAACACCAGAAAGTTGGTTTGATGCATACAGTAAAACAATAAATAAATTTGTTTTTTGCTTTTCTTCATCAAATTCAAGCCATGGGAACAGACTCAATTTTCCATATGATAAAATTGATGTTTTCATTTTTCTTCATATTTACGTTTCCTGTCAGTTTTACCGTTGGATTCTTCTTTATTAACTGTTTTGTCAGACAAAAATCCGAACTTGGACAAAGCCATTATTTAAATTACATTATCTTGTCTGCTACGCAAAAATGTTTACATTGACGATACCGATTTTTTGATAGAAGTCATAAAAACACGCTGTAAAGTTTTACGACACTGCAGAAAATCATTATTATTCGTAACAACTTGACCAATGGAAACAAGCAATTCCTGTGGAAGCTCTCATTCGTGTCTAAAAATAGCGATGAATCATGTGAATGCTCCGCGTTAATTTATATACGATAGTTTAGTTCTGATGTAAATAACGGATACGAGAGTAATTTTACACATTAAGGAAAAAGGTTTTTACAGAAGTTAGTTATAGTTACATGAATCAGTACAGATTTTTTATGTACAACCAGTCGGACAAGCTAACCCGCAGTTTTACTAGCCCGACCACCGATCTTACTAGACAATGTCTGTCGGGCATGCCTTAGTGTCTAACCCTGGTGTGTGTATGCATTGGGTACATCTTGGCTACTGCATTTATGTATTGTTCTTGAGGTGAGATAGGTGGGATTGCTTCTTCAGGTGTTCCCATTGTGCAGAAGAATTAATGAAAATGTTACATTCTGTGAATATTGAGAATTAAAAATAAAATTAGACACTGCTTGAATATCAATGTGATATTTATTTTATGTGATGTCTTAAATTCCTTATAGTTTAATTGTTACATAAGTCATTGATTGCTACTTTGAATGGTATGGAGGTCTTTGTTTATTCATGTTTAATTTGATATTAGTCCTGGTTAAGCTATTTACCACAGATCAACCCAACTAAAAAATAAACAATAATCGCTGACAGTGGTGTTGTATTTCTTGCTACCACAGTTAAATTAAAGGTTTTTTTGTCACACTAAGGCATTTATCCAATGAGGTTATGTCAAATATGTTTGTCTTTAGAATCATTTCACTAATATATGAAGGTTTTATCTAGACCAAAATGAATATTCAAAGTACCGCAGCCCTATAGTTGTTGCATTTTATTGTGAATGAAAAAAAGCGAATCAATCATCCAACAGTGACTTACCAAGTCCGAGTGTTTAAGAACATTTAAGTTTAAAATAAAGTCTTAATCTCTATTTTGGAAACTTATCTAAATCATAAACAGTACAAAAGTGTATGTGGAAATTTTCAGAATGATCATTTGTTTGAACTTGCCGACGAGAACACAATCAGAAAACATATTACAGTGACATCATGGTCGATCAATACTTTAAACAAACGCATTAAATACAATGTCTCGTTAAATATTGCGTTCATGCTTTGTTTCAAAATCGGAGTTATTTTATTACCTGGCGGGTAGTATCTTAAAAGAAATCGTTTTAGTTTCATTTTTATGCGTCAACTGGATCTCGAGAAAAAATCTAACATGGAGAAGCGTCCTAGACTGCAAGACCAGACAACTCTAAACATTATCGAATATGACGACTCGTTCGACCGACTAGAGCTGGAATAAAAAACATATTTTCGAAAAACAGTTTTAAAGGAGCCCACCCAATATTATGCTGAAGATGTCGATATCGATGATGATGACGAGGAGGAGGAGGAGGAGGATGCTGCTGCTGCTGCTGCTGCTGCTGATGATGATGATGATGATGATGATGGTGATGGTGATGATGATGATGATGATGATGATGATGGTGATGATGATGATGATGATGATGATGATGATGATGATGATGATGATGATGATGATGGTGATGGTGATGGTGATGATGATGATGATGATGATGATGATGATGATGATGATGATTGTTATGGTGATTGTTATGGTGATGATGAGGAGGAGGAGGAGGAGGAGGAGGAGTATAGGGATGATGAGGATTAAGAAGATTATGAGGATGATGATAAGGATGATGATGATGATGATGATGATGATCACCAAATAAACGACTTAAAGATTCTATTTTTCGATCACAAACGTGCTGTGTTGTTGTGTTTTGTCTATTTAATAATTACTTTCAATTCTCAAATCTGATTAAAAATCTTGGACAACGGTTCATCAGAAAAATTAATTTATTATATTAGTGAGTTTTTTTTAATCTTATTCAACTTGTTTGTCTAAAAGAGAAATAACTTAAGCTTATTGAATTAGATTGCAGGACAATGAACCACTGTTTAGTTAAACTCTATAAATTTAAAGAGTATTAACATAGTGAAGTACATTGACCATGTTGAAGCTTTTGTCTCACGTATTTAAAAATGTCGTTATTTAGAGTATTTACATAAGATGGGGACTTTTAAACAACACTAAGTACATGTACTAAAATTAGTCTGAAAATATCGATCAATTATCCTTCACAACTCTTCAATTTTAAAAAACGATAATGATATGATTTTAATGTTGTTCAGAGAAAGTTGTTGACAACCGGTGACAACACGTGAGTCACCTATCTAGATTCAAATAACCACTTTAATTTTAGATATCGGGGTGACCGATAGATTCTTGGATAGGCTTCCCATTAAGAGGTCCCGGACTTGAAAGCCGGTGTAAGCAGTTTTTAAAACTTTTTTCAACAAGGCTGGTGTACTTCACGTGCATCGGCTCTCTTCTTTTGTCATATTGGTCCACGATTTCGGTCGTCACCCATGGCTTGTTCTTCTCTCCTGTTACTAGTGGTGTCGATGGCATTGTTTAAGATGTTCAGGGCTATAAACTTGCCACCTCTCTGTGCTTAAAATACCTCTGCTATCACTGGATCATTCAAATTTCTCGAAGTCAAATCTAACGCCAGTATCATTTGTGATGCGCTTGCTCTTTAACGTGATCTTGATGGTGGTGAGGACTAAGTCATGGTCACTGCCAGGAAACGTTCTTGTGCTCGATTTGTTAATATATTAGGCATTGAACGTCAAACAACGGGTACCAAGCCGATGTCATGCTCAAACATTGTGCTACTAACTCAGCAAAATGCAAATCAATCGAAATCGAATTCTGTTTATTGCTTTTTCATTTGAATGAAAATACTATGATGTTATTTTTATATAATGTTTTTTTGCATAATAATTATTTACTCTGTGCTATGTGTGATGTTCGACACGTCATTAACCCCGTTTGAAATCCCACTTCCTTGCAATAACTAGTTCAAGACGGTAACTCAAGCCTTAATCATTGTAATGTGGTTTGTCGTGTATGTCTCTTCCTGCACTGTATTGGTCAATTGCCTCGAACAGAAAACTGGCTTCAGTTAATTACAATTTACCACCTGCTAATGTTTATTGAGTCTCATTTTTATTGCATGTCAAGTAAACGGACTCAACAAGTGTCCCTGTCAGTAATAATCCAGCACGATTGTTGACAGTTAAATCTCTTAATATCTACCACCCAGAAGGATAATGTTCATTCTCCTAGCAGAGTTGTCGTTCGTACCTCATGTAATGAACCGCAGTGTAAGAGAGTGGATAATGGTATCGCTGAAATTGTTACACTTAGTGGCAATTGGTGCTGTGTAGCCTCTGACATGATCTGATCGATTAATGCGATTTTGTAATTATTCGTGATTTATTTCAATATACCAAGCACAGCTTCCTTCAGGAAACTAAGAACTTTACTTTTCATTTCGGAAATTAAAGGGAAGTTTGTTAACTTTTAAATCGGACTAAGAAGCTGCTTTGTTTAAAAAGTGAGAGTATGCTCGAAATGGCCTCGGATAATGAGAATTTGGAGTTGACAGAAGGCGAACATCGACTAATAATGAAATATGACAGGTACACTTTAGCGTTAATTTATTTTGGCAGTGATTTTAATTTTCATTGCTTTATAATTTCTTAATTATATTTGTTCGCTCCTGTAAGTTGTGTTCAACGTTTATCTTTAAAAATTGTGTTTTTGAGATTGTTCTATTTATTTATAATACTTATTAAATGTCTTATGAATCTTAAATCTCGGAGGACTTTGACTTTAATATCATACTTGTTCATGTGTTTAAGAACAAAAAGGTCAGAGACATGCCTCTTTTTCTAATAAAAAAAACCTGAAGTCTGTAGGCGAGTTATAGACATTGAAATGAACAGTCTTTATTTTTTCCCCAAATATGTCTCTTTTGCGCTCAATTTTCCCCTTTTACCCAGCGTCCAGCGTCTTCCCCTTTTTCTAAAAAAAACCCCCTGGCTGTACACGCCGCGTGCAAACCGTGTCAGATGATATACGCATGTTGCAATAGAACTGTCCTAATTGGGCGCTTATTTCATCAAATCTTTAAATAGAATCATATGCCGATATTCGTTTGATACTTTCGAAAATTGCAAAAGTTTGTGTTTATGACTCTTATCGTGTATACAGTATTACCCACCCATAATTTGATTTTAAACATGGAAATCGGGCATATATGGGATTATCGAGTAATGGATAAAGATGGGAGAAGTTGCATGTATGCGATTGAGACAGTTGACACGTATGTATCGGGGAATCCAAGGACTCGGGATAAAATACGATAACTACAATCAGTTATGAGTTCTCCATGGCTTCAAACTGTTAATCAAACACTCAATTAACACTCCTCCATGGCAGGTGCGGTATCCTGCAGCTAGGTGCGAACACGGTTTTCTTGTATACGCGGCGTTTAAAAAGACAGAAAACACTGTCATGGGCATAAGTGTGAAATACATTATTCATTATCACTTTTAAATTAAAGGGATCAATTCATTATGTTCCTGTTCAATTTTTTTATTTAAAGCAAACACGCTGAACACCGCAGTAGATATTATGGGTCCGCGGTGTTTGCCTTATGGCAAACGGCCCCCGCGACATTTGATCAGAACACCCATCGCGGTGTTTAATTGGTAAGCGAACACAGTGAAATGAACACCACGGCGAGTGGCGTTTGTTTAAGTACACGGTGCCCGTACTGTATGTTAAAGATAATCTGCCACTTAATGTTACTCCCATCAGGAACAAAGGGCCAATTAGTGATCTAATAACAAGAATTACCCTTAGGTTTGTTTGTACTTAGGACTTATTATGCTTCGTTGATAGGTACAAGACCAGATTTCTTGTTATACAAATTAGCACAGACAAAAATTATGGTGTCACTAATGAAATTTGCCACTATGTTAAATAATTTAAATTAAAGTTTGTGTTCTATCTTAATATTTGCCTTTGATTGTTTCACCCGTATAACTATCAAGCAACTTTAAACAGTAGGGAAACACATTTTAACTTAACTTAGACAAGTGACTAGTGTGTAATTGTTAACCCTTTGCATGCTGTGAAATTTGTCATCTGCTAAAATGTCATCTGCTGAATTTCTTAAAGTAGCATTTTCTTTGATTTTTTTTCAAAGAATACTATTAGAATAGCAAACAGTTTGGATCCTGATGAGACGCCACGTTCTGTGGTGTCTCATCTGGATCCAAACTGTTTGCAAAGGCCAGTTCCAGCACTGGAAGAGTTAAGTTAAATTATTGTTAAATTAAAGTTTGGTTTCTTTTCAGTTGTCACTTTGGATTTTTGAAGCTTGATAAACCAGATGAAGCACAAACTAAACTGCTGTTAGAAAAGGTAGGGAGATTCTATCACATTACCAGTTATGGCGAATAACCATCACAATTTACAGGCTATACTGGCCGACGAGGAAAAATATTTTACAGGCCAGTTGTTAATTTTACAGGCCTCAATTTCAAGCGTCCGGGAGAGACAAAGTAAAGTAAGTTAATAAAGGGAATTTGAACGTATGGTTGATTTAAGTACAGGAAATAATAGTGTGAAATAAATTAAGCATATTTTTTTGGAAACCCGTAGGTCTCATTTGAGAGAAATATATACTTTTTATGTCCCCCACGATAGTAGTGGGGGACATATTGTTTTTGCCCTGTCTGTTGGTCTGTCTGTTTGCGCCAACTTTAACATTTTGCAATAACTTTTGCTATATTGAAGATAGCAACTTCATATTTGGCATGCATGTGTATCTCATGAAGCTGCACATTTTGAGTGGTGAAAGGTCAAGGTCATCCTTCAAGGTCAGAGGTCAAATATATGTGTCCAAAATCGCTCATTTTATGATTACTTTTGCAATATTGAAGATAGCAACTTGATATTTGGCATGCATGTGTATCTCATGGAGCTGCACATTTTGAGTGGTGAAAGGTCAAGGTCAAGGTCATCCTTCAAGGTCAGAGGTCAAATATATGTGGCCCAAATCGCTTATTTTATGAATACTTTTGCAATATTGAAGATAGCAACTTGATATTTGGCATGCATGTGTATCTCATGGAGCTGCACATTTTGAGTGGTGAAATGTCAAGGTCAAGGTCATCCTTCACAAGGTCAAGGTCATCCTACAAGGTCAAACATCATATAGGGGGACATTGTGTTTCACAAACACATCTTGTTTTTCAGATGGGAATGAGGCTGTATACAGGCCCCAAATGTCAACGAAAAAACCACTATATAACACTATATTTTGAAAAATAAAATTATTTGAAAAACATTGACCATGCAGATCATTTGAAGCTGTGTAGCAGGGTTGGTTTACATTTACAGGGCGTGAAGTTCTACGAGTACGTGATCAAGGCTGCAGTGAGGCAGGCCAAGAGAGACAAGTCAGGCCAGCCAGCCATTGAGTCAGCCATCTTCTGTAGACTGGGTCACCTACTGCTACTTCTGGAACAGTATGAAAAAGGTGAGATATTGGACTTAAAAATAAGACAGTCTGGGAGTAAGATACAGAAGGGAAATTATGAATTCTCAAATGATGTTTGTAAAATACTGAAAAGAATAAAAATGCTAGTTTACATGTGTGTATCAAATCCTTCGCAAGCATTTAAAAGTAAATAATTTTAAACACTTCCAGAACGCCCCAGAAAAGTGTCCGACAATCGGTTCAACAGCTTGGCTTTTTTTGTCACAATTTTGTGAATACAACCTATATTTGTGACATTGGGCATTGAAGTATCAATTTGCTTCAATTATAAATGATTTTTGATAAAACTGACTTAATTTGTTTTATATACATAAGCTTGTCAGTATATTGAAAATTAATACTTCAATATATTTTTGTCTACTTTTAACAGTTCTAGTTCCAAACATCTAAAAGTCCAGCTATCACTTGGGAATTTTGGCACTGGATTTGTCATTTTTGTAAAAAAATTACCTTTTTGCCATATTGAATATGACCTAATAGTGGCTGTAAAATCAGCCCCCCTAAAAGTCTGGACAACTTTTCAAAACCTGCCATGCAAAATTGAATTCGCTGGACCAACAATATCTTATTGTGTATATTCAAATTTAAACTTTTCAAGTTAGAACTAGCCCATGTAAACTACTGTGTTTGTATTGCCTATTCTCTCTGGGTTTGTGTTACCTTTTCTCTCTGTGTTTATTATACCCCCATTACCATTGGTAATGGGGGCTATATAGGAGTCACTTTGTCGGTCTGTCTGTAGGTCGCTCTGTCCGTCTGTCCCAAAATTTCATCCGATCTTCACCAAACTTGGTCACAAGTTGTATCTAGATGATGTCTTGGTCAAGTTACCGGTCATGCGGGGTCAAAAACAAGGTCCAAGGGTCAATTAGCGTGTTTTAAACCGAAAGTTTGTCCGGACCACAGGGCTAGCGCTGGCCCAAAATTTCTTTGAGCCAACCAGACTTTGTTTTTTCGGCGCGCGAAAAGTGGTTTTGAAATAATAATATATACTATCAACTTGTTCATATTTCTTTTTATGACAACAAGGGCATATCACATATAATATAACATGCAGTTTTCAATATAGAAATAATTATTATGGTACTTTTCAAAGTACAAACATAAACTAATGTGTACATGTACACTTAACAGTGAAGTATGTTGTCCCAAATTTGAAATACTGAAATTAGCCCGTGTGTCTTAGAACCAGGAACCCAACAGGAATAAAGGGCAAAGCCCCCCACCCCACCCAGAGACTTACACATTGTTCTTTGTTATAGTCTTTCCAATTGCAATATTAAGTGAATACAATTCGAAATAATATAAACCACATCGCCTGTATTACCGCATGTGTATTCGGCATTCTATTTCTTCTATAAAGAACTTCGAAAATTAATTTAAATCAGCGAAAAATAATGTATCCGAAAAGGACAGTTATATGAATTGTACGTGTTCTGCACTTGAAATAAAATTTGCATATTGTTTGATTGCAGAAAATGAAAATTGGTAGCTTAGCAAATACGTAATAAATATACCATTTTTCTTTACAATAGCATAGCTTGTGGGTAAAACAACTTAATTATCACCTTTATTTCAAACGATAACGTCGATAATCGTCAGAAAGGTGTAACATCATCAACATGCAGGTTTTTTTTCCCCACTTTTTGGGAAGATAGCCCATGGCTTTTGAATTGGGAATTTTTTCGGCATTTTCATGAAGTTTGGGAAAATAAATTAATTAGCCTTTTTTTCCACACGAAAAGTCCACTGATTAGGGAAATACTAAATGTGATATAACTCTTTATGCTTTAGCCTCTTTATAATCATTCAAATTAAAAGAACAAAATCATATAATACTTTTTTTATATGTAATTGAATTAAAATTGAGATAAAATACGCATTAGACACTTCTTTCTAAAAAAAAAAAAAATTTTTTTTTTTTTAAATTGGGAATTTTTTGCCACATTTTGGGAAAAAAGTATACTTTTTGGGATTGGGAACATAGCCGAATTTTGGCTATAAAATTGGGCAAAAAAAAACCCTGACATGGAACTAATTATTTAATGATCATCCTTTAATTCAGATCGATAGTCTGTAGACAGGTCTAAAGTGATCAGCTGAGAAATTATTTATTGTTGCTCTTGTCATTTGTTTATCTTTAAATACGACGTTTGCCATTGGCCGCTAAATTGTTGGCAGACGACAATATCAACTGTGTATTCCAAGCGTCTACACATGATTGACCCAATATTATGTGTGAGCGAACTCAATGTTGATTGGCCAGCTACCACGTGCGCTTCAATAACAATAAGGTCAAGCGATGTCTCATGTTCTGGTGCAGACCGGTTTTCGTTTATTGTTCAATTTGCGAACACTTTTAATGAAACAAAGAGAAAACTATAGAAAACCAGTCTGGATTTAAATGGCGGATAATTTCAATGATGATTTGCGAGATTTTAACATTTTCGCAAATCAGAATTTTCTTGAGCCAATTTCTCAATATTTTCGCAAATGGCGAGCAACAGCGCGAGCCCTGGACCATAACTATTTCATTTATCTTTAGATTTTAAAATGCCTTGGTACATTTGTTCACCATCATGGGATGGTGTGTCGTGTGAAAAAAGTATGTCGATATCTCCGAGGTCAAGGTCACACTTGGAGTTCAAAGGTCAAATGCTTGTCCGGGCCATAACTTTATCATTTATTGTGAGATTTTTAAATCATTTGGCAAATTTGTTCACCATCATTGGACGGTGTGTCACGCGAAAGAATTACGTCGATATCTCGAAGGTCAAGGTCACACTTAGAGTTCAAAAAAGGTAAAAAATGGCCATAAATGAGCTTGTCCGGGCCATATTGTTAATTGTGAGATTTTAAAATCATTTGGCACATTATTTTGTTCACCATAATTGGACGGTGTGTCGCGCGAAAGAATTAAGTTCAAAAGTAAAAAATGGCCATAAATGAGCTTGTCCGGGCCATAACTATGTCATTCATTGTGAGATTTGAAAATGACTCAGTACATTAATTTTGTTCACAGTCATTGGACGGCGTGTCATGCGAAAGAATTCAAGAGTTCAAAGGTCGAAATGGCAATAAATGATAATGGCATAATAATTCTTAAAAATCGCCATCAATTAGATTCTCTTGTTTTGTGAAGACAGCATGCAAAATAGTCTGTCAATACAGCACGTGGGGGTATACATCATGTCTGTGACAAAGCTCTAGTTTTACCTATTCACTCTGTGTTTGTGTTACCTATTCACTCTGTGTTTGTGTTACAGCCCTGTCAGCCTATCAGAAGTACTACCATCTAGAAGAGAACCACTGGAAGGTGAGTACACACACCAGTGTAGTGTTTTTCCCAGGAGGGCAAAGGGGCATGGCGCATTACTTTCAAAAAGGACATTTTAGCGCGCAGTTTAGGCGAAAAAGGGCAAAAACGTTCCATGTTATTTGCTCCACGAAGCAGTTGTGGAAAAAATAACATATAAACAAGCACATTTAATGGTAATAGATGTATTTAACTTACTATGATTTATATTAATATATTTACCTTGCAATGAACATTTAAGTTCCATGCTGTTTCAATAAACTGTACAGCACGACAAACATAATAAAGCAATATATGCATATGAATCTGATTATACACAGATCCACTAACATATAAATGAAACCATGTTTGTCTTATCCCATTTTCTAACAATAATCTCGACAGATGTTTAAAATAACATTGCGAGTAAATTGATCTCTAACAATATGCAAACACTCGTTTCCGTGACATACATCCACCGAGTAGATTACAAATAAATAAATTATGTTGTTGCTATCTTAAACATTTTTATGCATCGTTGATTATCAAAGACATTTCATTTATTCCTTCTTAATGTATAATCTCCATCGTTAGTTCGATCGTTTACAACGTTATTTGCCATTTTTGCCGAGTCACAATTTAATTCTGTATAGTCCGCCATGTTGATAAAATGTCAAATGATGTAAGCGACAGGTGCGCATAGCAACGTTAAATCGTATACGCGATTAGTATTTTGTTAAATTGGTATACGTCTCGGTAATTATTTCAATAATTAGATCTAATTATCTTAAAGACGAAATCGATAAAGAATAAATTTGTTTGTGAATTTAAAAGTAATTATGCGTAAAAAAATATGTTTTGATATAACTGAATAATGCATGCAAAGCACAATTGCCACAAGAATAACATCGAGTTTTTCATCAAATGTCTCCAAAGTAATGATTATATCGTGGAGGAGTACACATTGCCGAGCGAAAAGTGCGCTTGGTATAACATAGCCTCCGGCATTATCGATTGATACTGACACGGGGTTATTCACGCATGACTAATTCACAGCTTTGGGGCAGCCAGTAAGACCTAATCGAGCACTGTTATAGATTAAATCTGCTCAATTAAATATAGTTGATTAGACGTTGACGCCTCTCGAGTAAATCAAGCACAGTCGGAGCGTCACAGACAATCAAGGAAGCTGATTTTGCGGACCAAGTTAGATCGTAAGGCAAATTTCGTGGCGAAATTTGCCTTTGAAAAAAAGGGCGCGTGGCGAAATTTGCCTTTAAAAAGGGCAGCGTGGCGATCCGGGAGGGCGGCGTGGTTTTTCGCCACGCTAAAATGGCCTGGGAAAAACACTACAGTGTTTAGTTGTTTAGTTAGAGCCTCTTTTGGGTGGAAATTACCCTGTTCAAGAATGAATATATTTACACAAATACGTGGTTATATAGGGTCAATTTTGTGTGAAAATTACCTT
Source organism: Dreissena polymorpha (assembly GCF_020536995.1). NCBI lineage: Eukaryota > Metazoa > Mollusca > Bivalvia > Myida > Dreissenidae > Dreissena > Dreissena polymorpha. The sequence goes on from NC_068360.1 coordinate 39,931,392, forward strand.
GTTAATTAATTAAGAATGATAATATTCTTAAAATTTGGCCCAGCATTTGTAATTTTTTTCCAAGATATGTACATTTCCAGAAAGGAAATTTATTCCTGCGTTGAATAAGACTGAGTGAAAATCGCTGCACAATTGATGAATTTATGTCTATTCAAAGCAATGCACCCCGTTTTCGGGTGATTTTGAGTTGAATACCTTGTTATATATATATATTTGAAAGTGATTTTTTTTCAGAAAAGTTGTGATTTCGTTATTATTTGATTATTTATCAGTCAAAATGATGTTTTCACTGATTAATATCATAGCCACTTGCTAACATCCTGTGATTTTGAGTTATATATTTTAATTGTTAGAAACAATTTTTTGAGTGCCATAGAAATGACTTAGAAGCATTGGTCCTCTGTCTTGCAATTCCAAAGATTGGTCCCCACCGTGCAGTCTTTTTAACATTTAAATGTATAGGGTGCTATCCATTGTAACGGCACTATTGCAATGTCTTTTCACAATTTGTGAATAGGGCCCTTTGGATTGGTAAAAATTGTGGCGTTTTGACTTAAATTGGGAAATTAGTGATGTTGTTTTGGTAACAAATGCTTCGAAATCGAGAGTAGAAGTGTTTTCAATATTATTTTTACCAAGCTTCACTTTATAGAGCTGGATGGGAGATGAACTAAATGTTGATATCTAAATAAAAATTATACATATTTTTTGGAAACCTTCAATTCGGAATTTTAGGTCCCATTTTGGGAAAAATATATACTTTTTTAGCTCGACTATTATATATGAAATATATATAGTGGAGCTTTCCTACTCACCACGGCGTCGGCGTGAGCGTCTGCGTTAGCGTTAGCGTGCAAATGTTAAAGTTTTCCTTCTACCCCAAATATTTTCTTTGTCCCTTGACATATTGCTTTCATATTTTGCATACTTGTTTACCAACATGACCCCAACCTATAAACAATAGCAGACAACTCTATCAAGCATTTTGTCATAATTATGGCCCCTTTTCCACTTAGAATATGTAGCAAATGTTTAAGTTTGCGTACTGTCCCAACTATTTTCAATGTCCCTTGACATATTGCTTTCATATTTTGCATTCTTGTTTACCAACATGACCCCAACCAATAAACAAGAGCAGACAACTCTATCAAGCATTTTGTCATAATTATGGCCCCTTTTCCACTTAGAATATGCAGCAAATGTTAAAGTTTGCGTACTTCCCCAATATTTTCAATGTCCCTTGACATATTGCTTTCATATTTTTCATACTTTTTAACCATCATGACCCCAACCTATAAACAAGAGCATAAAACTGTATCAAGCATTTTGACAGAATTATTGCCTCTTTTATACTTAGAATATGCATATTATCAATAATTCTATGTTAAAGTTTGCGTGCTACACCAAATTATATTTCCTATATCCTTTGACATATTGCTTTTATATTTTGCATACTTGTTTACCAACATGACCCTTACTTATAAACAAGAGCATACCACTGTATCAAGCATTTTGACATAATTATGGCCCCTTTTACACTTAGATAATTGAACATTTTGCTTAAATTGCCATAACTTCTTTATTTATGATCACATTTTATTAAAACTTTGACAAAACAACACTTACCTGAATACCACAATGGGTTCCACCCAAACAATACCCCACGCCCCTACCCAGGATCCCTCCCCCCCAACCTTTCCCCCCCCCATTTTTTTTAACATCATCTAATAAATTACCCCACATTATACCCCCTCTCACCCCCCTACCCCCCAACCTCCCCCCCCTATTTTTTTTAACATCTAATAAATTACCCCCGCCCCACATTATACCCCCCTCTCACCCCCTACCCCCCAACCTCACCCCCCCCCATTTTTTTTAAACATCATCTATTAAATTACCACACCCCACATTATACCCCCCTACCCCCCTCCCCCCAACCTCACCCCCCCCCCCCCAAAATTTTTTTTTTTGGTAACATCATCTAATAAATTACCCCCCCCCACCTTATAACCCCTCTCTTACCCCCCCTACTCCCCCCCCTGCAAACCCCCCCCCAAACAATTTTTTGTAACATCATCTAATAAATTACCCCACCCCACATTATACCCCCCTCTCACCCCCCTACCCCCCAACCTCCCCCCCCCCCTTTTTTTTAACATCTAATAAATTACCCCACCCCACATTATACCCCCCTCTCACCCCTACCCCCCCAACCTCACCCCCCCCCCATTTTTTTTAAACATCATCTATTAAATTACCACACCCCAAATTATAACCCCCCTACCCCCCCTCCCCCAACCTCAACCCCCCCAAAAAAAAAATTTTTTTTTTTTGGTAACATCATCTAATAAATTACCCCACCCCACTTTATAACCCCTCTCTCACCCCCCTACCCCCCCCCCCCTGCAACCCCCCCCCAAACAATTTTTTTGTAACATCATCTAATAAATTACCCCACCCACATTATATCCCCCTCTAGACCCCCCCCCCCCCCCCCCCCCAAATTTATTTATTTTTTCCTTTTTTTATTTTTGAAAGATCCTCTAATAAATTATAGAATATGAACAATTTCCCCATGATGACTTACGTTATACTGTCAAGCACTCGATTAGTCGAGTGCGCTGTCCTCTGACAGCTCTTGTATTTTGCATACTTATTTACCAACATGACCCCAATCTATAAACAAGAGCAGACAGCTGTATCAAGCATTTTGACAGAATTATTGCCCTTTTATACTTAGAATATGCATATTATTGAAAAATCTATGCTAAAGTTTGTGTACCACCCCAATTATTTCCTATGTCCTTTGACATATTGCTTTTATATTTTGCATACTTCTTTACCAACATGACCCCAATCTATAAACTAGAGCAGACAACTGTATCAAGCATTTTGACAGAATTATTGCCCCTTTTATACTTAGAATATGCATATTATTGATAAATCTATGTTAAAGTTTGCGTACCACCCCAATTATTTCCTATGTCCTTTGACATATTGCTTTTATATTTTGCATACTTCTTTACCAACATGACCCCAATCTATAAACAAGAGCAGAACACTGTATCAAGCATTTTGACAGAATTATGGCCCCTTTTATACTTAGATATTTGAACATTTTGCTTAAATTGCCATAACTTCCTTATTTATGATCACATTTGATTCATACTGTGACAAAACAACACTTACCTGACATACCACAATGCACTCCACCAAACCATACCCCATGCCCCACCCCAGAATCCTCCCTCCCCAAAAAAATTTATTAAACAAATATTTTTTTTCCTTATTTTTGAAAGATCATCTATTAAAGACCACACACCCACATTATACCCCCCCCCCCCTCTCCATGATGGCTCACGTCATACTGTCAAGCACTCAAATAGTCGAGCGCGCTGTCCTCTGACAGCTCTTGTTCTATTTGGAATGGGGCCAAATACTGGCCCCGATTTTGAACAAAAAAGCAATACTGTATTGTGAAGTCATAATATTGGCTACTTCTTCCTAGTTTTGTGCCAAGCTAAGACAATTGTTAGATGCTCAGTATTCTTGCAACATGGCTTGAACCATTGATAGACTGAACATTGGCTGCAGGCCCTCTTGGTTTACTTGCCAATATTTTGCATCATTGTTGGGAGAGGCCAAGATAACAAAGAAATGTTTTGTTGTTTGTGGGTGTACTTTAGTAGAGGAGGGGGAGGTGTTGCAGCAATTTGTTATGGATTGATAAAATTTGAATAATTATGGATACATCTTGAATCAGTTTTTTTTTCTAACCTTTGGCTTGCCTTCCCTTTTGTGAAAAACTTTAATCAACAAAACTGAAAAGATGGGAAGACATTTCCCAAAGTAAGCTTGACATTTGGGGAAAAATGGATCATTTTAAAGAAATTCTCATATGGGCAGGGGGGGCCTTTTTCTTGGGGAAGTAGCCTTTTTCTTTGGGAAGTGGCCTTTAAGGCCCTTGCTAAAGAAAAAGCCCTATAAAAAAGGGCAATCCAGCCACGGTACTGTAACATTTCATTTGCTTAAAATGTGTGGCAACTGAATTTGTAAATGTTGTACAGTATTTGTGTGTGTGTCCAAATGACATCTCGCAAGCTTTTAATCAATTCCTTATCAAATTAACACAAGGTTTTCAGACATCTCACTCTCATTTTTAGTTTCTCAAAAAATTATGGTATAGCATTTGTGATGCACTTTTGAATTTATTGCCAGGATTTTTTCGTTGAGAGATAACATTTACCTGTTAGAAACTATATTTGTAAGTTGGTGGGTGATAATTTAATTGCATGTTTTTAACCATTTGCATGCTGGAAAATTTGTCGTCTGATAAAATGTTGTCTGCTGAATTTCTAAAATTAGCATTTTCTTTGATTTTTTTCAAAGAATACTATCAGAATAGCAAACAGTTTGGATCCTGATGAGACGCCACATTCTGTGGCGTCTCATCTGGATCCAAACTGTTTGCAAAGGCCTTCAAAATTCGGTTCCAGCACTGAAAGAGTTAACATTTATTTAACAAGATGTATGAAATGCACATACCAGTCGGTCAGCTATTGCAGGCTTGGAATCAATTCTTCATTGCTTGGAGACAATAAAACAAAGTTAGGGTCGATTATTTTTCCATGACGGTTGGAACTTTCGTTTTGTTGACTGTTTATATTTTTTGTTGCTAACTTAATCCTTTTTTGGCGATTGATGTTAAGCCCTCAAAATAATGCAGAAAAGACATAAAAATAAATGTTTCACCGCATGTTCTCCACCCAGTTATAATGATTAATTAAAACATCTGACGAGATCGACCAACAATACTGTTCTATATAAGTAGCTACTCATTGAGTGCCCAAGGAATATAAATATATGCAGTGTTGAAAACACATTCCAAAAAGTCCCCGTCAAAATGACCCAATATGTCCCGGTCCAAATGACCCAATATGACCTAGTCCAAATGACCCAATATGTCCCGGTCCAAATGACCCAATGTCCCGGTCCAAATGACTCAATATGTCCCGGTCCAAATGACCCAACATGTCCGGTCCAAATGACCTAATATGACCCGATCCAAATGACCCAATATGTCTGGTCCAAATGACCCAATATGTCCGGTCCAAATGACCCAATATGTCCCAGTCCAAATGACCCAATATGTCCCAATCCAAATGACCCAATATGTCCGGTCCAAATGACCCAATATGTCCCGATCTAAATGACCCAATATGTCCCGGTCCAAATGACCCAATATGTCCCGGTCCAGATGACCCAATATGTCTGGTCCAAATGACCCAATATGTCCGGTCCAAATGACCCAATATGTCCGGTCCAAATGACCCAATATGTCCGGTCCAAATGACCCAATATGTCCTGATCCAAATGACCCAATATGTCCGGTCCAAATGACCCAATATGTCCTGGTCCAAATGACCCAATATGTCCTGATCCAAATGACCCAATATGTCCCGATCCAAATGACCTAATATGTCCCGGTCCAAATGACCCAATATGACCCGATCCAAATGACCCAATATGTCCCAGTCCAAATGACCCAATATGTCCCGATCCAAATGACCCAATATGTCCGGTCCAAATGACCCAATATGTCCGGTCCAAATGACCCAATATGTCCGGTCCAAATGACCAAATATGTCCCGATCCAAATGACCCAATATGTCCGGTCCAAATGACCCAATATGTCCCGGTGCAAATGACCCAATATGTCCCTATTCATGGACTGTTCCCCAAAATGTTGACTGTTCCAAATGACCCAATATGTCCGATCCAAATGACCCAATATGTCCGGTCCAAATGACCCAATATGTTCCGGTGCAAATGACCCAATATGTCCCGGTGCAAATGACCCAATATGTCCGGTCCAAATGACCCAATATGTCCCGGTGCAAATGACCCAATATGTCCCTATTCATGGACTGTTCCCCAAAATGTTGACAAAAAGCATTGTTATAAGATGCTTATCAAGTTTGTATATCTGGGAATTTCTGGAAGTGCAGTTTATTGGTGTCCATAATGCCATGAAAAAATTATGCAAACTATTTTTAATCTGAACATTTTATGAAATTATTACAAATGTTAAAGATATGCTCGTTTCCTAAATTATTACAACATGCCATCTTACCCACTTATGAATTTGAAATCCAATATTTCTTTGTGTTAGGGACTTTATTAAATTTGTTGCAAGATGTGACATGCAATTATTATTTAACATCTGTTCCTCAATGTGTCAATTTATGGCTGCACTATTTAACTCTTTCCCACTCAGAAGCAAAGTGAAAATGGCTATGTGCAAACAGCATAACACCAGAACAGTCTGCAAGTAACAGTCTGTTCAGGTTTTATGCTGTTTGCTGCTCATCAGTATCTAAGTGTTAGAAATAAAGCCTTTAGAACTTGAATCTAGTAAGAAAGGTCTTTTAATTAAATTTAGCTTTACAAGGGACTACAAATTTGTAATGAAACGTATCTAAGTGGGAAAAGGTTAAAAGATTTTTTTTTTATAGCCAATGAATTATTATTTGAGCCTTGTTCTGGGAATATTGTGGAGAGCAGTCTGCACCGGCTAATGAGCGCCTACACTTTCCATCTTAACTGGATTTTTATGAAGAAGAAAACGAAAAATCCCATATAAGCAGAAGTATATGTGTGGACTGCAAAGACTAATCTGGGACGACACTACTGGGACGACACTACTGGGACAACACTACGCACGTACATGACTAATCTGGGATGACACTACGCACGTACATGACTAATCTGGGACGACACTACACACGTACATGACTAATCTTGGAGGACACTACGCACGTACATGACTAATCTTGGAGGACACTACACACCTACATGACTAATCTTGGAGGACACTACGCACGTACATGACTAATCTTGGAGGACACTACGCACGTACATGACTAATCTTGGAGGACACTACGCACGTACATGACTAATCTTGGAGGACACTACACACGTACATGACTAATCTTGGAGGACACTACGCACGTACATGACTAATCTTGGAGGACACTACACACCTACATGACTAATCTTGGAGGACACTACGCACGTACATGACTAATCTTGGAGGACACTACGCACGTACATGACTAATCTGGGAGGACACTACGCACGTACATGACTAATCTTGGAGGACACTACGCACCTACATGACTAATCTTGGAGGACACTACGCACGTACATGACTAATCTTGGAGGACACTACGCACGTACATGACTAATCTTGGAGGACACTACGCACGTACATGACTAATCTTGGAGGACACTACGCACGTACATGACTAATCTTGGAGGACACTACACACGTACATGACTAATCTGGGACGACACTATGCACGTACACGACTAATCTGGGACGACACTACGCACGTACATTAATCTGGGACGACACTACGCACGTACATTAATCTGGGACGACACTACGCAGGAACATTAAGCTTCGTTTTTTCAGAGCAAGGCTCATTTAAACACTGTTGAAGACGTGTAGAAATAGAACTCTTTTGAATAAAATAAGAACTCTCACAAACACCAGAATAATAGTATTTAAAAATGTTTGTAACTTATTTTTGGTTAAAGTTAAACTAAGTAATTGATTTGAAATATTAAGGTACTTTCTTTAGTGTGTGTCAAAAGAACAGAGTTGTTTTGTGTGTGCATGTAGAAGACACGTTTTTAATTTATATGAACCGTGCTTTGTGAAAAGGTGGTTTAATGCATGTGGGTAAATTGTAGTCCCAGATTAGCCTGTCCAACACTTTCTGCCTTAACTGGATTTTTGCAAACAAGAGACTTTCTGTAAACAAAAAATACCTAAAAGCAGAAAGTGTCGTCCATGATTAGCCTGTGTGGACTGCACAGGCTAATCTGGAACGACACTATGCACATGCATTAAACCCCCTTTTCACAGTGCATGGTCCAAATGTATGCAGCTCACATGGCTTTGAAGTAAACAAATTTATTAGTATGGTATTATTAGATACAGTTATGTAAAATGATATTTATATATATATAGCAGTCATGTTGTACCTTTGTTGTAAAATGTGAACATAATTTACCTGTGGGTGTATATTGTTATTGTTGAGTATTTTGAAATGAACAAAATGTGTAATTGTTTGATGTTTTATATTATTTAAAAAAAAAAAGCTTTTTTCTAAAAAAGTGCAAAGTATGCATTTTACAGCAAGTTAACTGTAGCTTAAGTGTAAAATGTACTAGATGCAACTTTTCAAACAAGTATTGAGTTAGTCAATTATCAGTTTATATCCAAGGATATATATACATGTGTGTGCAATAAATAATAAATCATAGATGCATATTCCAATCATTTGGGCCACGCTCTGTGAAAAAGGGGGTTTAATGCATGTGTGTAAATAAAGTGTCGCACTGTGTGGACTGCACAGGCTAATCTGGGACAACACTTTACACACATGCATTAAACCCCCTTTTCACAGAGCAATTTAACGGTACTGAATCCCCCAAGTGATTACAATTAAATTTAACTTGTTACAGGTAATGTTGATATCACACTATTTCCTTGTTTCAGAATGCCCCGTTCCTGTATGGACTTGGATTCGTGTACTTCCATTTCAATGCCTACCAACTGTAAGTACACTGGTCTATCTTTCCATGGCAGTGATTTTTAGCTCAGCTGTTTATGGAGATAACTCGAGGTATGCTCATAGCCACATCTTGGTCCAGCGACTGTCGTCCGTCGTCCGCGTCGTGCTAAGACCTTAAACTAGGCTCTAAAATCAAAGTGCTTCCACATACAACTTTGAAACTTCACATGTAGATGCACCTTGATGAGTCCTACAGGCCACACCCATTTTTGGGTCACTAGGTCAAAGGTCAAGGTCACTTCTGACAAGCTTTCATACATTCAAAACTGCACCCACAGCCGAGCATTGGCACCCACTATGCGGTGCTCTTGTTTTACCAAAATTACAGCCTCTTAAAGCTGTTTCCCGACTGCAGAAAATAAGCCAAAATCTGACAAAAATTTTCCCCAAAATGGTTCCAAACTTTTTAAATAAACTCAATCAATGGTTTATTGACTTTATTGCAGCAATATACTACCATAGCACTTACATGTTGTGTGTGTGTACGAGTATAAATTTAATAGTTAAACATGCACTTATACACAATTGGAATGCTTTTATTTAAAAATACTATTTTCCCAATGCCATTGTGGTCCTTCTCAAGACACCACATGAGCTTCATTCTGGGGTAAATGGGCTTAATGCATGTGCTTAAAGCTTTGTCCCAGATTAGCTGTGCAGTCCCTACAGGCCAATCAGGGATGACACTTTTCACTTTTACGAAATTATCATTTAAAGGAAGTTTGCTCAGAACAAAAATCTCCTCATGCAAAGTGTCGTCCTTCATTAGCCTGTGCTGACTCCACAGGCTTATCTGGGACGATGCTTAACGCACATGCATTAAGCCCATTTTTCCAAAAATGTGGTTCAGGTTATGGTTCTGATGATTGATTAAGGGTCGAGTGTTTTTATTACTTATGCAGTGCTCAGTATTGTGGATTATTCAATCAGAAAATGACTGTTTACCAATACATTCATTAAATAATTACATGTATATTAGCTTCACAACATGTTTAATTGTTAGTAGAAAATATGTGACAGCAGTTAGGTAGACTGTCTGGGTCTGTAAGATATATAAAATTTTATACACATTATATTGGCCACGCCTTGGGAAAATGGGTTTAAATGCATTTGTTTAGTGTTGTCTCAGATTAGCCTGTGAAGTCCACACAGGCTAATCAGGGACAACATTTTTCACTTTATTGTATTTTTTGTAAAAAGGAAGTTTCTTCTTACAGAAAATGCAGTTAAGGTGCAAAATGGTACTAAGCCCAGTTTTCCTAAAGGGTAATATTGATAAAATGAGCCACGTTTTGAGAAAACTGGGCTTAATGCATGTGCGTAAAGTATCGTCCCAGATTAGCCTTTGCAATCCGCACAGGCTAATCAGGGACGACACTTTCCGCTTAAACTTGATTTTCTGTAAGGAGGGACTTCCTTGAAACTAAAAATACCATAAAAGCTGAAATTGCCATCCCTGATTAGCGTGTGCGGACTGCATTAAGCCCAATTTTGTCAGTATGGGTCTCCATTAGACAACCTCTGTTTTCATATTTTAGTGTGCACTACAGCAAGGAACTATTTTATCAACAGTAGTTGCATCATTTTTGAATGAGGCCCCTTTCACAATGCTATGACAATTAATTACACAATGAAGGCATTTAGGTTGAGATAAATGTGATTTGATTTGTCTTTAAAATAATTTTTAACCCTTGGACCCCTGTAAATTGACTTTCAAATGAACCCTGACAGTGTGTGAACCCTTTCTCATCTTGACCTCACAGTTATGTGACCCCTGATCTGCCTGGGTACCTGGTTTATACCAGTTTTTTTTATGGGCCCCAATTTCTCCCATGGGGAGCCCCCCATTCACTGTGGCGTACATGACTACAGTCATTCCTGTTCCCCCTGTGACAGAGAAGTTGCCAATTAAATGAAGCAAAAATCATAACAAGTGCTCCATACTCATGTCTCTACTCCCTGTGTCCAACCAAGTGAGAACTAATTGGTTGTTGTTATTTGTGGTAGATTTTTTTGTTGTTTCCCACTGCCTTCTGAACATCTGCACACACTTGAGAACTCTGGCAGTTAATGTAGGCCGCTTTGTTTGGTCTCCCCAGACAAAGAGGTGTAGCCGAAAATAAGGACATAACTATGTCTGCTTGTAATTCTATATATACCACATCACAAAGTCAATCTATGACCTCTTTGCTTTGGCGAGCAGGTTTTTATCTGCTTGCCATCAATGTACTAGTCTATATATCTAATTTAAGTTAGACCTACACATAAAGTGTTCAGTTATGATTTATAGCCTTTATAGTGATCAAGGGACTTGAATATTTTTGGATAGTGATCGAGGATTTTTTATTTTGGTGTTAAGTTTTTTCAAGTGATTTTTATGTTTTGAATTGTTTCTTAAATTAATTGTTTAACATTTTGAGTTGGGAAAATAGTTTGTGTGATTGAATTATTAATGATTTAAATTTCACAATTATTGTATGTACGTGATTTACACAGTCTCTGTGGATAGAATTTCTGTGTCAGTGGCCAAATGTGAGGATTATTTTGTGAATGAGAGCAGATTGTAACTAGTGGAGTCAAACAAAGGAAATATTGATTAGACAAGCTTGATCTCTCATGTTTACTGGTAAGTAGAAATATGCTGGCTCTGCAGAATTCTGCAAATTCATTGGGGTTTTGAGCATTTGATGTTTTAATCGCGTAATTTGATAAGATTTTGTTTGACATTTTGTGGTCTTGCTGTTTTAAGTGTTAACAGAGCATGTTTGTTTATTTTTAAGTGGTATGCAACTCTTATTTGATTACCAATGGGGTTTATTTGTTTACAAATATCTTCCGCTAGTCATGTCAGGTCATGCATTTGATAATCCCCCATGATAATGATATCATGCCTAAAGGCATGTAGGCCTATAATGATAGCATGCCTATCGGCATGTTACTGGCCTGTTGGGTTTTTATGAGCCTGGTTCTGGGAAAACAGGGCTAATGCATGTGCAAAAAGTTCAATCCCAATTTAGCCTGTGCAGTCCACTCAGGCTAATCATGGAGGACCCTTTCCGCCGTAACTGGATTTTCCTTTATAAGAGACTTACTTTAACCCTTACAATGCGGGAACCGAATTTTTAAGGCCTTTGCAAACAGTTTGGATCCAGATGAGACGCCACAGAACGTGGCGTCTCATCTGGATCCAAACTGTTTGCTATTCTGATAGTATTCTTTGAAAAAAATCGAAGAAAATGCTAATTTTAGAAGTTCAGCAGACGACATTTTAGCAGACGACAAATTTCCCAGCATGCAAAGGGTTAAATGAAAAATTCTAAGTGGAAAGTGTTGTCCCTGATTAGCCTGTGCGGACTGTAAGGCTGAGCTGAGACAACCCTTTAGGCACATATATTAAATAAGCCTTGTTTTCCCAAAGCTCTTTGAACTTATGTGGTTGATGTTGTTTTAGTGAAAATGTAACCTATTTATCAATCAGGAATCATAGTATTTTAATGACCGCCTATTTTGATAATGATTTTGAAATAAGAAAAATTCATGATTTTGGGAAAGGGCTTGGCCTTCCATTTTGTGGAAAAAATGACAAAACTGAAAAAAGGGGAAGACATTCCCAAAGTAAGCTTAAAATTTGTAGGAAATTGCATCATTTTAAAGATATTCTTTAAGGGAAGGGGCCTTTCTTTTGGTGGAAGGGGCCTATAATGCCTATAAGGCCCTGCTAAAGATTAGGGTAAAAAACCTGATGATGGTGACAATGATGCATTGTTCACGATGAATATGATGATAATAAGCTTTCACTACTGACACAGACATGTGATCATGATAAAAACATGGTAAAATGTTTACAAAATTTCCAGCTCAGTGTGATGACAGCGATTTTCCTTGTCCAATTGGGAAAAGTACCCGTACCGGTCCGATTGGGAAAAATTGAGTCGTGAAAACCTCAAAATTGGGAAAAATCGAGTCGTGAAATCCTGAAATTGGGAAAATCGCGTCGTGAAGTTTGGGTCTTATTGAATACATCATACAGTTCATACTTAATTGAACATACCCATTTAAATAATCATTTGCAGGCATGCCTTAATGACCATTAAGTTATCAAGTTTATATAAATAACAAAATATTATAAAGAACACACCAAATCAATTACTAGTTGTTTTAATCTCTTTTAAAGCAATGTCTCTCTCTTTCATTTTTGTGAAATTTCAACAATCTTTGATGTTTAATCATCACTCAGTTGCTTGCATCCCTCCCTGCACAGCATCATTATTGCTGTCAATGTGTCCTGTGATTGATGGTTCCGATTGGTTTTTTGGCATAATATTTGCTATTATGACTCATTTCAAACTACGATAAGGTTACAAACCGACGTAAAACAGTACGCTGGCTGCCTGGCAAAAGAACCGGAAACAGTAACAACTCTATTGATTGAATGCGCTGAATAATAAAACCCGAAATTAATCGAGCGCGTGGTTACACACAACTATACGATTTTCTTTGTTCGCTCGCCGAAAGTTGGTTTTTTTACGAAACTTTCTATCGTTTTGAGAAAAAATTCGGACGCTGATTGGGATTTTTCCAGATGCCGATTGGGAATTTGGGAATTTTCGCTCGATTGGGAAAGTACCGTTTTGGGAATTTGGGAATTTTCGTTCGATTGGGAAAGTACCGTTTACCGGTACTTTATAAAGAAGGAGGAAAATCGCTGGATGAGATATGAATTAAGTCTGTGTATTTAGGTCATGTTGATTAATTTCATGGAACCCTTAATGTTTGGGAATTCACATCCCAAACAAAGATGAGAACATGTTTCAGCATAGCAATTCAAAGCAACATGTGAAGAATTCACACCCCATGATGGTATGTCATGCCATGGCATTGGTGTTGAAGAGTTAAGTGAAACAAATTAACAGCATGAGAGATAATGACTTTTACATGTGCTTCAAGTGTTGTCCCAGTCTGCACAGGCTGTTCAGGGACAACACTTCATTTTTTTGGTATATTTTGCTTAACCCCTTTACCACTTAGATAGGTATTATTAAGTCACTTGGATAGTTAAATTTAATTAAAGACCTCTCTTACTAGATTCAAGTTTTTAAGGCTTCATTTCCAACCTTTGATACTGATGAGCAGCAAACAGCATAAAACCTGAACAGACTGTGAGTTACTTGCAGGCTGTTCTGGTTTTATGCTGGTTGTAAAAAGCCATTTTCAATTTGCTTCTTATGGGGGAAAGGGTTGGAGAGGGTCTCTTGTATATGAAAATCAATTCAAGGTGGAAAGTGTCTACCCTGATCGGTCAGTGTGATCTGCGCAGGCTAACATAATACAACATTTTATGCACATCCATTTAGCTCCATTTTAGCAGAGGGCTGCTCATATGTCATTCTCGCAAGGGCCTTATTTCAGACATGTATGGCCCTCATCCTTAAAAAGTGCAAGTCATTTTAACCCTTTCCCACTCAGAAGCAAGTGAAAATGGCTACATGCAACCATGCAGCATTAAACCAGAACAGCCTGGGAGAAACTCGCAGTCTGTTCAGGTTTAATGCTGTTTGCTGCTCATCAATATCCTAGGGATGGAAATGAAGCCTTTAAAACTTGAATCTATTAAGAAGGTGTTAAATTAGATTGAACTTTCAATTTTTAGGGACTGCAAATATGAAACAAAAGTAAAATTTCCATTAGTACAGCTTTGTCCAGACTTACTGAAACTCAATTCCTCTGAGATCAATTGCCCCACTTCTTGATTTTACTTGACCCACTTTCCTGGCCTATACTCACTGTTTTCATTTTGTACTTCAGTGCAGCATGAATGTAACTGTTTTCCTGGAACCAATAGCTTATTGATCACTCTTAGAAATAAAGCACTGACCTAAATCCACAGAAAGTTCACTGACATCAGATTGTTCATTGTTGTAGATAGTCATAAGGCAGTTGACATAGGCATCTGTTTAATTCTGTCAGGTCGTTGACCTTTTATATGTGAGTGCACATATTTGTGATCTAAAGAGTGTATTTGGAGCATTCAGGATTTTTTTACCTTATATAACAGACGCCGAATATCGGCGTCTTCCCCCACCAAACTAGGCTGCTTTTTTCCTCTTTCAGAACCAAAAATTCCCCCTTAAAAAAAAAAAAAAAAAAAAAATTTTTTTTTTTTTATAGAAAGATGTGTCTCATGATTATAATATCTCAATTCTATTTCAATTTAATCTTGCAATACGTAATAAATTATGAATAAAAAATGAATTTAGTGCAAACATGTACAAATGTATTGTAATAATGAGAGAGTAAGTAAGCAAATCCCCCAAAAAGGGGAACGCCGCGAAAATTCCCACGCGCACAATTGTTCCCCAAAGTGGAAAATCCCGCGTAAAATTTCCCCCACATTAGGGCTAAAGGCCCTGTCCCCCACAACCCCAAAAAAACCCTGGCATTACAAATATAACATGAAATGATGTTGGCAGCATTATTATTGACATAATTTGTGAGTCATTCTATCTCATATTAGATCAAGTATGTAAGATTTTACTGTCCACATTTTTCTTCCCAATCTTAAGCAACATATGCATATAAACGAGGAATGTTATTTAAAATTATTAACAATCTTAAACATTATTCATTAATCCAATATTGTTTACTTTGAATAAACTTAAATTGCAAACAAGTTTACACTGATACAGATATAATTGTTTTCTTTTCACCATTTAACTGGGAATGGGGCCAGGTCGCTTCAGATTAGGAAAAATCAGTTGTTTTGGCTACAATTGGCAAATAAGTGTTGCTGTCTTTTTGCTATGAAATACTTTAATATTGAGAATTAAAGGGGCTTAAATAAATTAACTGATTAAAAATTAAGGTTTTTGACGGGAGATGAACTAAATGTTGAGATTTATGTACAAACTATATAATATTTTCTTTTAAACCTTCAATTGGGAATTTTAAGGTCGAATTTGGGGAAATTATATACTTTTTTATGTCTCCCACTCTTTACTGGGTAACATATTGTTTTTGCCCTGTCTGTTTGTTGGTTTGTTTGTTGGTTTGCGTCAAATTTAAACATTGGCCATAAGTTTTGCAATATTGAAGATAGCAACTTGATATTTGGCATGCATGTGTATCTCCTGGAGCTGCACATTTTGAGTGGTGAAAGGTCAAGGTCATCCTTCAATGTCAAAGGTCAAATATATGGTTTCAAAGCGGCGCAGAAGGGGGCATTGTGTTTCTGACAAACAGTAGTGCCGGCATTGTGTTTCACAAACACAGCTCTTGTTTTATTATTCTGTACTTTTATATCCAATTATTAATGTGTTAATTAATGTATGATAATTTCTCTTTCTTGAGCTTGTATGTTGACTTGTTTAAAATTAAGTGTTGGTACACTGCAGTTAATTTCATTTTAATGTCATTCTACTATTAGCAAGAATTCTTTGAATATATAAATGATGAACTCATTTTTGCAGTGTTAACATTAAAGAGTACTTGGTAAATGTCAGAATACAGCAGTAAATGTCAGAATAGAGGGAAAATTTACTCAAAAGCAAGCAAGGATCTCAAGAGGTTGGAGTATTTCCCTGAAGTGTTATCTAGAAAGACACAACCTGCAAAGAAATTGTGAGAGATTCTTCCCATATTTCCTTGTACCATTGCATGAGTCAATAACTCCAATGCAGAGCCAGAGTTGCTGATACAGACTTTAGCCTGCTAACACATTATTGATTTTGCTCACCCAATCAGTTTGAGTCTTGACTCCACTGCATAGCTGAGATGGCTAAAAATAGACTTCCTTAAGAATTCATCCTTGAAAATATGGCTTTTGAATAGGGTCTTTGCTTAAGATAGCCTGTTGTGGCCCTTTTTGGACAGTGGGTGCAGAGAGTAGATATTGGTGTTTTGATTGGGACTGTTGTGGTTGTGGTTTGGATATTTGACTGCAGGTAAGTTATATTATGGATGTGCAGTGACATGAGTACTGCAATTGTCCTGCTTTAGCAGGATTTTTCTTCTGCATCATGGATAGATTATGCACATGAAATGATGAGGGTTGCTGGAGTAGAAACTTGTGAAGAATCCATGCTTTCATGTATTGCATCATTATGTTGGTACAGATGTAAACTTGATGTTGGTGTGTATTTGATGGAGTGTAACATCCTCAATTAATTACTGGATATTGGAGACCTGGGCCTTTGTGATCTTTTTTAACAGCAGCTGCTTCTCAGAGTGGAAACATGAATGACCTTGGCATTGTGATGTTTCTATTGACTGTAGAGACACTTGCCATGATTGTGATTGGTAGTTTATATTATTGAAAGGTGATGAATTTGAGTTGAATAAACTTGATGTCAATGCATTGATTGACTTTTTGAATGTATTGTGTGTTGCTATTATAATACATGTAATGTATGCTCTAGCTATATATTTGTGTATTAAATGTTGTACTAAATAATAATTGAACCTTGCTCTGTGAAGATGACACTTTCTGCCTCAACTGGATAGAAAATTACTGGAAACGAAAATTTGCATGAGATAATATTGGGGAGCATGAGGAAACAATGAAAACAGGAGCTTGCTACTTTACACTCAGCTTCAAGAACAGTGATGTTATGAAGAAGGGTAACAATGCTAAGCTAGGACTTGAAAGAGGAAGTTGGAGATCGAGAGATAGAAAAGTTGAAATGCAGTAAAAGAGGTTAAAATTGAGCATATTTTATAAATAATTTTAGCAACATTCTAGTAAAACCTGGCTTAAATCATGCGCTTAAAGTGTTGTACCAGATTAGCCTACATGTATGTAGTCCGCTCAGGCTAATCAGGGACTACACTTTCTGTTTTGATGGTATTTTGTGTTTAAAGGATCTCTCTTCTAAGGGAAAATCCAGTTTAGGCGGAAAGAGATGTCCCAGATAAGACCATGCCGACTGCACAGGCTTATTCGTGACAGCACCTAAAGCTCATGCATTAAGCAGGGCACGCGCTGTCGTTCGCCATTTGAGCCATATGTGAAAATATTGAGAATTTGGCTCAAGAAAAATCTGATTTGCGAAAATGCTAAAATCTCGTAAAATTTCATTGAAAACATCCTCCATTTAAATCCAGACTGGTTTTCTATAGTGTTCTCTTTGTTTCAATGAAAGTGTTCGCAATTGAACAATAAATGTCTGCAAAACCGATCTGCACCAAAACATGAGCCATCGCTTGACCTTATTGTTATTGAAGCGCACGTGGTAGCTGGCCAATCAACGTTGAGTTCGCTCACACATAATATTGGGTCATTCATGCGCAGACACTGGATACTTGAAATACACAGTTTATATTGTCATCTGCCAGTTTGCCAACAACATAGCGGCGGATGGCAAACGTCGTATTTAAAGATAAACAAATGAAAAAAAATCGTAATAATAAATAAATAATTTCTATGCTGATCACTTTTCACCTTTCTACCGACTATTGATCAGAATTAAAGGATGATAGGCCTAATTATATAATTAGTTCTATGTCGATGCTGTAACACTTCTCAGTTTTTACTGATTATTGTTTTAAATTAAATGGTGATAATTAAGTTGTTTTTTACCCACAAACTGTGCTATTGTTCTGAGCAATATGTCAACCAAATTGTATATTAATTACGTATTTGCTAGGTTACTGGTTTTCATCATCTGCAGTCAAACGACACATTTATTTCATGTGCAAAACGCACACACTTTTTCGGACATTCGTTTTCGGATACATTATTTTTCGTTGATAATAATTTATTTTCGAAGTTCTTTATAGAAGAAATAGAATGACGAATACACGTGCGGTGATACGGACGGTGAAGTTTGTAATATATCGAATTGTATTCACCTGAAATTGCAATTGGAAAGACTATAAAAAAGAACAATTAGTAAGGGCTCTGGGTGGGGTGGAGGCTCTGCCCATTCCTTTAGGGTTCAACGGTTCCTACGGCTGCGGTTCCTTTAAGACCCTTGGCCTAATTTTCAAGATTTCAAATTTGAGACATATCAACACCAATGTTAAATGTACATGTATAAAATAACTTATGTTTGTACTTTGACAAGTACCATAATCATTATTTCTATATTGAAAACTGTATGTAATAAATTATGATATGTGATATGCCCTTTTTGTCATTAAAAGAAATATAAGCAAGTTGATTTTATATATTATTATTTCAAAACCAGTTTTCGCGCGCCAAAAAAACGAAAACTGGTTGGCTAGAAGAAATTTTGGGCCAGCGCTAGCCCTGATTAAGCCCAGTTTTCCGAGAGCATGACTTAATTTCATTGCTGTGTGGAAGTGAAGGTTTGTGTCTTGAAATTATTTTTTGGGTTAGTGTCTTGAAATTGAGTAAGCAGTCTAATGAAAGACATGCCTAGACCTTAAACTAATAATGTTATGAATATTTGATGATTTGTAATGTTGCACAAACAGTGGCCAAATTGCTTACATTAATGAATAAACTGATGATAGATGGTTTTCAAATCCAAAGTGGGTCTCAGGTTAACTCTGTTCTCAGCCTCAAAGTCTCTTTCTGCAAAATGTATATTTTATTTAAACTTTGGTCTATATTTTGGGACAGAGGTGTGATATTTATTTGTTGTTTAGATTGTTAAGTCGCTAGACTAATGGTGTTTTTTAAAACTATTTTAGTAATGGAGCTAGCGCTGTTTGAAAGCAGAAAAATCAAGTGGTTTTGAATGAAATTAGGAAATATAGATATTATAGAGTTTACTGTCAAATTTATAATAGAATTATGTCTGCAGTATTAAGGTAGCTTTAATATTGAAAGTGCTAAATCATGACATTTCATATACAAAACAAACTGTGCCATGTACACAATCTATCTTCATATTGATGTTGCTATCTCTGGTCCTATCTGTTAACAAAAGGCTGGGATGTTTAGACATTACATCAGAGGAGAGAGATTATTCTACCTGTTCAGATTGCAAGCCAAACACTGTGCAGTAGTCAGACAGAATTTATACTGTATGCAATATCTACTCTATGATTGTTTACATTAGACCTAAATTTATAGATTGTTTATATACAATGATGAGAGTTCATGTTTTTCATATTTTAACTCGTGCTATAAAATGTCAAAATTAGCTCAATCTTATGCGTTTTCCATTCATGATTTGTGTAAGCCTGGGGTTATGCTTATATACGGGCCATGCTCTGTGAAAAAGGGGGTTTAATTTATGTGTGTAAAATGTCGTCCCAGATTAGCCTGTGCAGTCTGCACATGCTAATCAGGGATGACACTTTTCGCCTAAACTCAATTTTTGCTAAGAAGAGGCTGTCTTTAAATGAAAATACAGTACAAGTGGAAAGTGTCATCCCTAACTAGCCTGTGTGGACTGCTCATATGTATTAAACCCTCTTTTCACAGAGCATGGCCCATAGTTAAACTAGCAGGATTTCAAGTCATTATCCTGTATGAACGTATTTAAACCAGTGTACAACCATGCATACTCTCACATGCTTAGGAATGCTGTATCAAAATAGGGTACCGGGAAACCATTCAATTTAACTGAATGGAAAATAAGTACTTTTTAAACAGAGATTCAATTAAAACAAGATTTTTTATAAGTAATTGCCACTAATAATTATTATCAAGATTTTTCATAAATTGCTTATAACTAATTTTACTTTTATTTATTACTTGTTTAAACCACAGTGGTCATATTCTGCTTGCTACTGTAAGAATGTTTTCCCCCGTTGGGCGCCCCACTGAAGGTGGTTGACCGGCATATTGACCCCTGGGCAGTTACTAACTGACCACTACAAGTTCAGTGATTTGAACAGGTGTATGGTGTACTGACTCTTGTAAGTAGGTCAGTCAATCAATATCACTATTGATCAGTGCAGTGACTGTACATTTGGTAGTATAGACCATTCAGTGGAGTACAGGGATTTAGTGATCAGGATTTGTGTAACTTGACATTCTTTGTGTTTGTTTAGATCAGGATATATGTAAAGAGTGTGTTAATTGAGACTTTGTGATTGTGTTTAGCTTTGCATTTTGAGCATTTTAGCCAGATTGGATTTAAAAACTACTGAGTTTCTATTGTAAGGTTGACCTTCACTAGGTATGTTTTATTGTGTGTTGATGAATGTTGTAGTTAACTGTTTTAATTTGACATGTTGAAGGTTGAATGACACTATAAGGCCGAAGGCTATCATTCACACAGTTTTTAGCGAGGCTGTTTTCGGAGAAAACCCGAGCTATTGTCATAGCCAGCTCGTTGTCCGCCGTCCGCCGTAGGCCTCATGCTAAAACCTTAACATTGGCCATAACTTTTTAAATATTGAAGATAGCACCTTGATATTTGGCATGCATGTGGTTCTCATGGAGCTGCACATTTTGAGTGGTAAAATTTCAAGGTGAACATCATCCTTCAAGGTCTAGGGTCGAAAAAACAAAGTCACGGGAAGTAATAAGCTTTAAATGGACATAGTTATCTGACCTGCCTACGTATATATTTTTGTTAAATAAATCAAAGCGGCGCAGTAGGCGGCATTGTGTTTCTGATAAACACATTGTGGTAAAAGGTCAAGGTCATCCTTTACGGTCTAGGGTAAAAAATACAAATTTAAGAGAAGTAATAAGCTTTAAAAAGGGAGATAATTATTCAATATTGAACATAGCCACTTTATATATTTGGCATGCATGTGTATCTCAGGGAGCTGCACATTTCGAGTGGTCAATCACAGTCACGGTTGTGGCTTTTAATTATTTGCTACTAAAAATAGAGATTTGTAAGCGACAATTATTTTCAAGGGAAGTAATTTATATAATTATAAATATCATATTATATATTTCCTTACCAACAGGGTTTTCATTAGGAGGCGGCCGGCGGCCGATTTGACCGCCTCAAATGTTATTCAGGCCGGCTCAAATTCTGAAAGAAAATTAAAACAAAACATCGGCAAATTTTCACGATGATGACGAGATATTTAGTATTCGTTAATATACTAACTGTCTGAAACGGAAGTAAACAACCTTAACCGATATACTGTGAAACCATTTATTTTCGACAGCACAAAATTTCGTCATTTTTATAAAAATGACGATTTCGTCAGCACTTAAATTCGCCGATTTCTTATTTTTAATTTTTTTAAAAAGCGTCAGTCAATATCCGATTTGTGTGTAATACATATTCGCGATTAATCGCAGTTGCGAAAAATCGTGGTACGAATGCGGGAACACACTTGAGAATCACTGCAGGAGGTGGGGCCTGTTTGTCACATGCCAATTAAGTAGTCTTTTGTTATCAAGGGACAGTAATGGACCCTCTTAATGTATGCCATTCACATGTTCATTGTTATGATTAGCGGACAAGTGGGATCGAATAACCGTTAGCGAGTGTTTGTTACAACGAAGCCAATTGCCAATTAGTCTTATTCTATTATTATAATTGCCAAAAGTAAACTACCGGTATAAAGATCAATAATGTCAATAATTTAAAAATAAATAGATTGATACATATAAAATAGTAGTAAGTGTGGTTAAACGCAAACAATCAAACAACAAACAGCAATTAAAATATTTATTATTAATTTGTGATAAATACGCATGTTGATCACACATCGTCATCTTTTCATTTGGTTTATTGTCTTTCATCTGCATTCGATGCGTGATGGCATATATGCAACACCCCTGAAAAACACAATGCACCTAATGGGTAATAAAGTTATAAACAATTAGCGCTAATTCATTACCATTCTACATAAACGGAGTTAACGCATTCGATACAGCTGTACTGCACATGCGTTTTAAAGAAGTGTAACGTGTCAGTTAAGTACCTTGTGTAATCTACATCCCTTTGTGTCTAAACCGGATTAATCTTGATTACGAAACAGCAGTGAATGTGTGCATGGATTATGTTGGAATTTAATGCCGCATGTCTACGGTAAAGTTTTAAAATATTGTTCAACTTAGTGTTTGTGTTTGTTCAAACATAGAGCATGATTGTTCGTTAGGATCTTAAATTCGCCGATCGGTCGACAGACGAAATTTATGAAAATTAGTGCCTGACGATTAATAATGGTTTCACAGTATGTTAACTGCTTTCTCATTGGTCGTATCGATATAATTGTCCAATCGCGGAGCGGGTAACGAGACTGTACGACTTTGATTCAAGGTCACAAACTGTGACAAAGTCAACAATTGGATATGTAAAAAAAAAGAAAAATAAACGACTTTTTCGTTTGTGTTTCGAGTAAGAACGATAGTTCGCTGTTTAAGTTATCTTGTTCCAGTTTTTTTAACGTTTATCATTTACCGGCACCTCCGGATAAATGCACTTTCCTGCTACACTTACATTTCGTTTTTTATTCGATTTTCGACAGATTTCGTTGATGTTTGTTTTTTTTTCCGCGGAGTTTTGATCCTCCGAGCGGTAAGTGGATTTATTTGTTACCACATTTTACAGGAGGGTGAGTCTTTCATTAGGATAAATGAAACTCTCGAGCCCCAAACTCTCCTGATTTTTTCCTGATTAAGGTCGGATTTGGTTGGCTTAAATGCTAAATATATTGAATTGGCACTGCAATGTTAAGCTATGTCCAAATGTGTATTTGAAAAAAATGGCCCAAAGAAGATTCCTCAGCAAAATATTTAAATCCTAAGATTGCATCAGCTGGGGCAACATATGCCCGATTTTTTTCCCAAATAATTGCCTAAGTTAATAAAAAAAACAATTATTCTCATGTCAACAGGCACACAATCTTTATAAACTTAATAATCAATTATTTCAGAAAAAGACAGTCATTGTGTACTCTTAACACAGTTTTACTTATAAATGTTCAGGTATTTGCTCATAAAATGCTTCAGTATTATTGTTTTAATTATTGTGATGTTTATCAGACTTTATTTTTCTTAAGGTAATTTACTCCTTTGGTAATAGTATTTGAATTGCTATTCACATACTCTTGGTAAAATGGGATCGTGTTAAGTAGAGGTTAATTATATTGAATGTTATTGTTTGACATGTGATAAAGATGTTTACAGTGTGTACTGTTTCTTCTTATTTGCAATAACTACTTGTGGACTAGTCATTTAAATTGGTTTAGTTATATATTTTGAAATGTCATAGTCATTATTGGAAGTTACAACTTATTAAAATGTTAAAATTTTCAGTGTTTGTTTAATTCAGATTTTCATTAATACTGTAAAGAATACATGTTATGTACTGCACAGAAATTATACATTAAGCTAGGGCCCGGGCCCTTCGCCCCCGACGGGGACATTCCACCTCAGACCCATGCATCTACATGAAAATTTAAAGAAATAGATTTTGATATTTGCTAGCCAAAGTATTTTTTCTGTTTTGAATCTCTTAAAAATACAGGTGTCTTAAAGCTCAGGAGAAGCGATTTCTTTGTTTCAAATAAGTTAAATTGCAGGTGCTTCCGGGGGTCTCTGGCCCCCTGCACCCCTGTCCAGGGTGTGCCCTGAACCCACCGTGGCCCTATCGGCACCCAGATTTTATTTTCAGGATTTCAAATTTGGGACAATTGACACCCCTGAGAGTTGATGTAACCTGAGGACTTTACAATTCACATTAACATCCTCTATTTTAACTGAGGAAAATCATGTAAAATATGTGCCCAAAATCGCTCAAAAGCCACGATTTGGCACCTTTATTTAAAAAAATTGGCCTCCTCAAATAACTCAAAAGCCTGCTACAAAGAATCCTAATGAAAACCCTGTACCAAGAATTGAAGTTCTTTTCACAGTTACTGTCAGATTTATTATTTTGATTATTTATAACTCAAATGATTGAGTTGTCAAAGGTTTTTATGTCCCCCACTATAGTAGTGAGGACATATTGTTTTTGCCCTGTCTGTTGGTCTGTTGGTTTGTTTGCGCCAACTTTAACATTTTGCAATAACTTTTGCTATATTGAAGATAGCAACTTCATATTTGGCATGCATGTGTATCTCATGAAGCTGCACATTTTGAGTGGTGAAAGGTCAAGGTCATCCTTTAAGGTCAGAGGTCAAATATATGTGGCCAAAATCGCTCATTTTATGAATACTTTTGCAATATTGAAGATAGCAACTTGACGTTCTTCGACGCTGTTTTTCTTTGAGTTAAAACGCACCACAGAGCGTCAATTGACACGTTAAAAAAATCAACGTCGGGAGGGGACACCCCTCCCGAACCACCCCTATCAGCCCTGGGGCGCCTGACAAAAATCCTGTGGAAAGCACTGATTTATCTTTCGTTAATAATCATATTTAGTTTATTGCCCTGTTTTGCGCATAATGGTTGGTTTATTGCTCTGAAGAAATAAAAAAAAATGTTTGATTTTACAGAAGGTTTAAATAGGCTTCAATTATTGAAAGCAATGTGATATCTTTGAGTACCAATTCATGTGCAAACTAATGAATGCAATCTCTGGTATTTATCTACCATGCACCCTGTCCTTCGCTTGAAAGTGTATATGTATGAGTTGTGTTGTAGGAAAACAGGGCTTAATGCACATGCTGAAAGTTTTGTCCCAGATTTGCCAGTGCAGTCTGCACAGGCTCATCAGGGATGATACTTTACACTATTTAAGAAATAGTAAACCCCACTGAGGTCCCAATGGCATTATAGTGACCAGCCAGGCAGCCACAAACCGTATATGGACCGAAGCCTGAGGCTGCCTGGCTGGTCACTATAATGACATTGGGACCAAAGTGGAGTTTACTATAATTTATTATATTACACTGAAGAGTGTCCCCTGTATCATTGTACAGTGTTGTACCGGCTTTTCCGTACTTCTATTTTTCGTGCAACTGAATGCGCAAACGATGACGTATATTGTGTGACGTAGTTTCTCTGACGAAACATTCCAGTTGAAGCTAAATTCTCTTTATGTTAAGTACATGTCGGACGTGGTGTTTTTTTTTAAACAGTTAGTTATTTGTTTAAGGCATCGAACGAATGCAAAACGTATTTCGGATTGTGTGTTTATCATACATAATTGTAAACTTCGATAGGAATAGATCTACAATAAAATAGTGTGATTTAAAATAAGTTTCGATAAAGTGATGGAAGAATAGAAAATGGAAGTGAATATCGTTTCGACTTTATTGTTATAAACATTGGATTAACGTTCGCATCGAGATAAGCGTGTCGTTTATTCTAAATTAGTTTTTTTTTGTTTACTCTTTTTAAACCTGAAAAAGTATCAATACTGTTCAATAAAACGCTTCAAAACAGTGCGCATTTAGTGGTGTGTAACCCCGAACGGTCCATATACAAAAAATAGTGACCGGTCCATATACTCTTAGGTTTCTCTATCGCATTTTACAGACTGAAACCGGTCATATAGATATAGAAGGACCAATATCTCTGAGGTGTAATATTATAACCGGTCATATAGATATAGAAGGACCAATATCTCTGAGGTGTAATATTATAACCGGTCATATAGATATAGAAGGACCAATATCTCTGAGGTGTAATATTATAACCGGTCATATAGATATAGAAGGACCAATATCTCTGAGGTGTAATATTATAACCGGTCATATAGATATAGAAGGACCAATATCTCTGAGGTGTAATATTATAACCGGTCATATAGATATAGAAGGACCAATATCTCTGAGGTGTAATATTATAACCGGTCATATAGATATAGAAGGACCAATATCTCTGAGGTGTAATATTATAACCGGTCATATAGATATAGAAGGACCAATATCTCTGAGGTGTAATATTATAACCGGTCATATAGATATAGAAGGACCAATATCTCTGAGGTGTAATATTATAACCGGTCATATAGATATAGAAGGACCAATATCTCTGAGGTGTAATATTATAACCGGTCATATAGATATAGAAGGACCAATATCTCTGAGGTGTAATATTATAACCGGTCATATAGATATAGAAGGACCAATATCTCTGAGGTGTAATATTATAACCAGTCATATAGATATAGAAGGACCAATATCTCTGAGGTGTAATATTATAACCGGTCATATAGATATAGAAGGACCAATATCTCTGAGGTGTAATATTGTGGAATATTTTGGTTATAGGAGGTCTCTTCTGAACAAAAATCCAGTCTAGTCGGAAAGTGTCGTTCTTTATTAACCTGTGCTGACTGCACAGGCTAACCTGAGAGCATTGTGCACATGTATTACACCCCATTTTGCCTTAGCAAGGCTTAATTATTTGCTGATGAACTGTTTTCTCTTTGGGCCAGGAGAACTCAGTCAGTAGGTATTTATATATTGATGAGGCTGTATTCCATGAAATATTAGTAGTAAGCTGTTTCTATTCTGGGTATATGCCATCCTAATGGCTTGATTCCAGACAGAGTTGGGAAACTGGCAATCTGGTTCTCTTAGCCTCCAGACTGTTGTATATTTGTATCTGTATGGAATTTCTAGATGAGATGAAGCTGTTTTGCTCTCAGCTGGTATATAATGTTGGAAGGAAAGTAAGACTGTGTGAGCTCTATACAGACCAGAGGGAAAGTGTTTCCTCATTGGCTTTTGTCCATAATATCTGCTATCCTACCAGCCTGCACTGTTAGAGATATATCTCAAGCCTTTCAACAGATTGGGAGAGTACTGAGAAGTCGCTATCTTTGATTCTGGTTTTGGTTTGGACGCAAATGT
This sequence comes from Dreissena polymorpha, assembly GCF_020536995.1. Lineage (NCBI taxonomy): Eukaryota > Metazoa > Mollusca > Bivalvia > Myida > Dreissenidae > Dreissena > Dreissena polymorpha. The sequence goes on from NC_068360.1 coordinate 39,958,670, forward strand.
TAATCTCCAGAAGTAGTCTTAAAGGGACATTTTCACATATGAGTCATGTTCTGAGAAAACTGGGCTTAATGCATGTGCATAAAGTCATCCCAGATTAGCCTGTGCAGTCCGCACAGGCAAATCAGGGACGACACTTTCTTCCTAAACTTGATTTTTGGTAAGCAGCTTCCTTGAAACTGAAAATACCATAAAAGCAGAAAGTGTCTTCCCTGATTAGCCTGTGCAGACTGCATAGGCTAATCTGGGATGACACTTTACGCACATTCATTAAGTCCAGTTTTTTCAGAACGCGGCTCATATTTATCCCCACGCTTTTTTAAAAGTGTGGGGATTTTGTGGTTATCTTCGCCGTCTGTCCGTCCGTCCATCTGTCCTGGCCACTATCTCCTCCTACACTATAAGCACTAGAACCTTGAAACTTACACACATGGTAGCTATGAGCATATGTGCGACCCTGCACTATTTGGAATTTTGATCTGACCCCTGGGTCAAAAGTTATGGGGGTTGAGGTGGGGCCGGGTCAGAGATATTCCCTCATTTTTATGCCTCCGGTATGGTGCATTAGCCATAACTTTTGCAATATTTAGGATACAGTACACTCCACGCGTTTTCCCCAATTTCCCTCCATACTCCGCGGGTTTCGACCTGGAGGGAGATTAAGAAAATCCCGCTATACGCGGCGTTTGCATGATTTTGGATGCGGCGGTTAACTATCGGCAAAACTGATAAACCGACGCGGCGGCCCTCGGCGTTGGCAACGCGGGGAAACTCCGCGTTTTACGAGATAACGATCAATTTAATTTTGTTTGACTTCCTGATTTTCAAATAAAATTACATTTATTACAAGTACATACATGTACATGTAGTATAATATTTACAATTAAAAAAAACAACCAAGATAGATCGATCCCGACGTGGTTGTAGAAGTAGTTGTGGTTGTATAGAAAACTCGTTGATTTACGACACACAAAACGTCGTCTTTTAACTAATACTTACCAATTAATATAAACACAGTTTGCAACATTGTTTTTATTTTGATAATTTAATCCAAAGTTTTCATGTTAGCAGGTGATTTTCTATAATGAACATGTATACAAATGACCAAGGACCCTAAAAATCTCGCAAATCTGTGTGAATTGACAGTTTGACGTAATCAAAGAAAAGCCGCTTCCTGTCTAAAGGCATAACTTACTCAAGTAAACACGTTCAACGAATGCATAAGGAATGGTTTTAATTGTCGGAACAAAGTCTATTCTCTGCTCGCTAATGCATTGATTTTCTCTTTGTTTGTAGGTTATTCCAATGATTGCTAAAAGGTGGTAACTATTGAGTTGATAATTGCATTTAATATTCACAGTTGTATTCTTGTTGCGTCGACATTCTAAACAATGTTTACCAGTAATTATGGACCAAATCGGCAGAGTGACATTCACACATGTTAATCCCTTTTGTCAAAACACCGAATACAGCAGTCTACACAATAGGTCAGTAGACAAGCTTTGCGTGTTTTCATAACGTCAAACACTTAAAATCCAGTTCCGCCCAGATGTCTTCTGTAATCAGTTTACAGTACAATTAGTGTTAAAATAATTACTCTACTAAAATACCGTAACGATAAAGATTCGGCGTGTTCGATTTGAAATTATTTTAGAGGAAATATCAACTTATTCGCGATATAATTTCGTTAACAAATACCAAAGAAACTTTTAAACGAAATCAACAATGTTCTCTGCGCTACAAAGTTTGTATAAAAAAAATCAATACACGCACGCTTTGCAGGAGTATACATTGTACCTTGACCTTGTACATTGCAGCATAATTTTCGCGCGCTTTTGTCGGTAAATATACATGACTGTATATTGGAAGCATTTGTAAACGTCGTGTTAACAATTAAAAATCGTAGTGTGTTTCTGATTACTAATTATTATTCTCATTTGGAAATTTTACGGAACATTTATTCTTATGTCGTATGTGTTATGATTAAAATATTAATTTGTCAAATGTATTATATTAGACTAATTCATATTGTAGACGTACCTGTGAATTAAAAAACATAATTTTTATACGTATTAATTTTCTATACAATTATCTTTTTATACATGTACTACAGTATTTAAACAATTTATTATAACAATGTTTTTATTTTTTGGCATGCCCAGTAGCACACTGCTAACGCGGCGTTGCGCGGCGATCACTGATAAGAACGGAAGGTGTCTGCATTTACTGACTAGCCTAAAGTAATACACACCGCGGGAATTAGCGAATGCGGCGTAACGCCGAGCGTTTTATCGAGTTCACCTCGCTCTTCCAACGCCGCGTGAACACTCGCTAGCAGAAAAAACCGCGGAGGGAGCGCGTTTTTTGGGGAAAACGCGTGGAGTGTACTGTAGCAACTTGATTCGAATGCATGTGTTATAATCTCATGGAGCTGCACATTTTGAGTGCTGAAAGATCAAGGTCTGCATCCTTCAAGGTCAAAGGTAAAAAAAACAAATCCAAGGGAAGTAATAAGCTTTAAAGGGAGGTAAGTAATGAGCCTGCCAAATGATAATTTAAAAAAAAATGCGGCGCAATCTGACAAACACATCTCTTGTTTTATGTTATTTTACATTAAGTTCTTCATTTCTACACCGATTCACTTCCAATTGCTACTGGACATCCCCAGGTTTTTTTTGGGTTGTGGGGGAAGGGGCCTTTAGCCCTTATGTGGCGGAAATTTTACGCGGGATTTTCCACTTTGGGGAAAAATTGTGCGCATGGGAATTTTCGCGGCGTTCCCCTTTTTGGGGGATTCGTTTACTTACTCTCTCATTATTACAATACATTTGTACATGTTTGCACTATATTTATTGTTTTTTATACGCCCGTATAAAATACGGGACGTATTATGTGAAACCCCTTGGCGGCGGGCGGCGGGCGGCGGGCGGAAGGCATCACTTTGTCCGGACTCTAATTCAAATTGTATTCATCCGATCTTCACCAAACTTGGTCAGCAGTTGCATCTAGTTGATATCTAGGCCAAGTTCGAATATGGGTCATGCCGGGTCAAAAACTAGGTCATAGGGTCAATAAGTGCATTTTCGAAGGGGCCACTTTGTCCGGACTCTATTTCAAATTGTATTCATCCGATCTTCACCAAACTTGGTCAGCAGTTGCATCTAGTTGATATATAGGCCAAGTTCGAATATGGGTCATGCCGGGTCAAAAACTAGGTCATAGGGTCAATTAGTGCATTTTCAACGGCGCCACTTTGTCCGGACTCTAATTCAAATTGTATTCATCCGATCTTCACCAAACTTGGTCAGCAGTTGCATCTAGTTGATATCTAGGCCAAGTTCGAATATGGGTCATGCCGGGTCAAAAACTAGGTCATAGGGTCAATAAGTGCATTTTCAAAGGGGCCACTTTGTCCGGACTCTATTTCAAATTGTATTCATCCGATCTTCACCAAACTTGGTCAGCAGTTGCATCTAGTTGATATATAGGCCAAGTTCGAATATGGGTCATGCCGGGTCAAAAACTAGGTCATAGGGTCAATTAGTGCATTTTCAACGGCGCCACTTTGTCCGGACTCTAATTCAAATTGTATTCATCCGATCTTCACCAAACTTGGTCAGTAGTTGCATCTAGTTGATATCTAGGTCAAGTCCGAATATGGGTCATGCTGGGTTAAAAACTAGGTCACTGGGTCACTTAGTGCATTTCAAGGATTTAGCATGGTGTCCGCTCTCTAATTGAAGTATTTTTCATCCGATCTTCACCGAATTCGGTCAGAAGTTGTGTCTAAATGATATCTAGGTCAAGAACAAATATGTGTCTTGGCGGGTCAAAAAATAGGTCACAAGGTCACTTAATGAATTTCAAGCGTTTAGCATGGTGTCCGCTCTCTACTTGAAGTAGTTTTCATCTGATCTTCACTGAATTTGGTCAGAAGTTGAGTCTAAATGATATCTAGGTCAAGAACAAATATGGGTCTTGCTGGGTCAAAAACTAGGTCACTTAATGCATTTCAAGCATTTAGCATGGTGTCCGCTCTCTAATTGAAGTAGTTTTCATCCTGTCTTTACCAAATTTGGTCAGAAGTTGTGTCTAATTGATATCTAGGTCAAGTTCAAATATGTGCTGCTTAATTTTCAAAAATATATCATTTTGCCACTCAAATGGTAAAGCTATCAAGTTGTCCAAAACCTTCAAACGGGCGTATCTTGTGACAGTTTGGCACTCTTGTTTCATAATTTATTACGTTTTGCAAGATTAAATTGAAATAGAATTGAGATATTATAATCATGAGACACATGTTTCTATTAAAAAAAAAAAAAAAAAAAAAATTTTTTTTTTCAAGGGGAAATTTTGGTTCTGAAAGGGGAAAAACCCAGCCTAGTTTGGTGGGGGAAGACGCCGATATTCGGCGTCTGTTATATAAGGTAAAAAACCCCTGATCCCTTATGACAATACGGTCAATCTCAACTATCCATGGCCCCACCACCAACCCTGGCGTTACCCCTGGGTCAAACATGCGACATGGGGAGACACCTTGGCCTCTGCCGCGCCATTTCTAGTTTTGTATTGAAGTTTGTCATTAAATGCTTTAAATTTGATGAATGTTAACAATGGAACTAAATGGCCCCAGTAAAAAACAAGAATACAATTAAAGAAAGAAAAAAACTAACCCACAAGTGGTCACAAACCACTGACCTTTGGAGTAGAAGTCTAGCACTGAAACCACTGGGCCAACCGTGCACATAAAATGAGTGATGTATTTAATACCTTATGTAAGCAATCCTTGTAATATAACAAAGTATAACAATATCAACAGAACTCTCCAAATTATTCAATCATTTTGCGTTTGTAACGCTTTGTAAGGCCACGACTTTTATATTTCTTGGTTTACAAAACCGCCGACCCTAATTTTTGGAAAATGGAAAAAAAAATAAAATCGGAAAATCGTCTTTTTTTTAAATATTTTATTCCCGACCGCACTGCAAAACGAGCGAAACGAGAAAAAAAATGATCCGGTTTGAGTACGGTTGCGAATAAAATCAAGTAAGTACAATCAACCATTGGTTCACATATATTGCAGAGATCGGGATATTTTTCAATGTGACACATTATGTACCAGTCCTTTTATGGGCACTTCTCAAAATTTATTTCGGGTAAAAATTACAGACAATAAGAAAATCAGCGTCAGTCAAATGTCGACCCCATCAAAATTTATTTCCGTGTCTGTGACGCAACTATATTGTTTAACATGTTAATTATATTAAACAAACCCGATAGTATTTGATAATTAGTATAAATAATCCAATAAAACACTGCCATTATTTACGATATATGTGTTTAGGAATTTTGTAAACACGTCCGCCATAGTTTATAGGAACTGTACAGAAAGTTTGGAAATCGGAACGAATCGGTATATCTCGGAAAATCATTGATAAATGTATTTGTCGTTTCAATGCTTAGGGCCGAGTAATTTCGGCAAATCGGAACTCAACTTGTGTAAAACACTAGCTCAATTAACCGTTAAACTCCGCCTCCGTTCTCTGCAAAAGATTCGAAGGCGGAGTGCACGTGCTTTTATTAAATTGGAGGATTGCAATTGAGAAACAAACACACGATTGGTTCGGCATGTTGATTGCTAGACAAAGGAAGCCAATTTTTTCGGCGCGAAATTTGTCGCTTAATTGCTTCCGACAGAAAGCGGCTTTCCTTTGATGACGTCAAACTGTCAATTCACACAGACTGCACATTTTCGGAAGACTTTAACTGACTCCTTGCTTACAATTCCAGTAAAAAAAAAACACTTGCTAACATTAAACTTTGGATTAAATTATCAAAATAAAGCAAAAGCGAAGTTGACAAATATGATTGAATTAATTCGCGTCAGTTCAAATAAGACGTTTTGCGTTGTAAATCAACGAGTTTTCATGACAACAACAACTTTGACAAACATTACCGCGACGACGCATGGATCGATCTACCTCGATTTTTTTTCATGTACGATCTCATAAGTCGAGTAAGAGCAAACACATACCGGGTAATTTGTGTATGAGTAGTTTATCTTATATAAGATTTATGCAACGGGCATCGCATTGCGTAATGGTGCGCATCCAATTTTGGAAATGAAGCGCAGTTTTTCGTTTTAATGGGAGAAGAACGCATGTCATGTAATGGAGTGTTTAAAATTGCCTGATGTTACATAAGGTGCTGTTAGGACTCATTTCATTTGAAGATATAGATGTGTTTCATTGCATAATTGGATTTTTTGTCTCTGTGTTAAGGTTATAAAAGATATGTTGTCTTTGTTCTGATGTTATTAGTATTAACTTTTTTTTCCAATGATGTTTTTTTTTTTTTTTTTTTTTTCGACCGCCCGATGGACCATTTTCAAAATAATTTTTGTAAACCAATAAAAAAAAAAGTCGTGGCCTAATTGTCAGGTTTTCAAATCGTCAAAATTTGCATATAAGCATGGTTAATGTTCAGTATTAGTGTTTCTTCGCAAATAACATACATGCAACTGCAACGAAAATGTGCATATCTGAAACAGTTCTTTTTCAATTTTGTCAATTTACCAAAACATGGAAAGGTCCCTTTAACATCTAGCAGCCTAAAAAGTTAAATTTTGGCAAATAGAATTGCCCCAATAATCTGAGACTTGTACTGAACCTTTGTTCCTGGGAGAACATCTGTGTTTTTTTGGTCCTGTAGTGTGGGTGGAGGGCAGGGGTGGGGTATACTTGTACTTAAAGACATAAATGGAACATACAGCATTTTTATGCCCCCCTTCGCAGAAGAGGGGGTATATTGCTTTGCTCATGTCGGTCTGTCGGTCCGTCCACCAGGTGGTTGTCAGAAGATAACTCAAGAACGCTTGGGCCTAGGATCATGAAACTTCATAGGTACATTGATCATGACTCGCAGATGACCCCTATAGATTTTGAGGTCACTAGGTCAAAGGTCAAGGTCACGGTGACCTAAAATAGTAAAATGGTTTTTGAATGATAACTCAAGAACGCATACGCCTAGGATCATGAAACTTCATGGGTAGATTGATCATGACTCGCAGATTACCCCTATTTATTTTGAGGTCACTAGGTCAAAGGTCAAGGTCACGGTGACCAGAAATAGTAAAATGGTTTTTGGATGATAACTCAAGAACGCATACGCCTAGGATCATGAAACTTCATAGGTAGATTGATCATGACTTGCAGATGACCCCTATTGATTTTGAGGTCACAAGTTCAAAGGTCAAGGTCACGGTGACCCGAAATAGTAAAATGATTTTCGGATGATAACTCAAGAACGCTTTTGCCTAGGAACATGACACTTCATAGGTACATTGATCGTGACCCGCAGATGACCCCTATTGATTTTGAGGTCACTAGGTCAAAGGTCAAGGTCACAGTGACAAAAATCGTATTCACACAATAGCTGCCACTACAACGGACAGCCCATATGGGGGGCATGCATGTTTTACAAACAGCCCTTGTTAGTATCTTCCTCACACATCTGTCTGAGCTGTCCTTTAGAAGCTTACTGCATTCAGTGTTTTGATTCCATGTGGCATATCAATGTGTTTTGTCATTGATGTTTTGATACACGTTAAAATACCTAACACAAATACACTACACGACCCGTGATTTTTGCCATATTCGCGGAGTCACAGTGCACAGTTTGATTTTTTAGTGGAAAATCACAGAGATATCATGTAATTCGTCACTCCATCGTCCCGCGAGTGCAAGATAATCTTCGCAATTTTGTGGTTATTTGCCGCGATTCGCCGTGGATATTGGTGACATTGGTGATTTGCCAATTCATGCATATAAACCGAATCATAGTCCATAACTGTATACATACCGCTTTTCTAATGTTCACATTTATCCGATAATCCAATATAATTACAATATCAATGACGAAAAAATAATCTTTAGAATACAGTTCATTATGGGACACAGCTTTCATTAGATGAGCGAATTTAAATTTAGATTGAATGCAATCACGGGTCGCGTAGTGTAAGGTTAAAATGTTATATATTTACAATGATTTTTCCCTGTTATTGTTTGGTTTAAAATGGGTTACAGGTTTTAATTATCTTTTTTAAAATGAAAAGGTGGACACAATTTTAATGTTTATTGTGCAAAATTGCATTTAGTATAAACTGCTAGTAAATCGCTTCAAACCTGATAATTTTGAGGGTGGAGCACACAACTATTGTATCTTATATAGAATAGGTGAATCAGATATGGCAGTGTCACATGCTACATCCGTGCTATTTTCTGTTTGCTCCATTTGCCAGATAGGGTAATTAAGGCCAGGGCTGTAGTTATCTTCTGTTGTCTACTATTGATGTCTTTTGTTTCATCATAGTGTAGTCAGTATTGAATGGCCCACAAATTACAGAACATTAAATTAACCCTTAATAAACATGTCAATTTTAAAATAACATAAACATGTCAATTTGAAAAAAACATGATCATGTCAATTTGAAAATAACAGCTGTAAATGCCCCACACTGTTGTATTGTCAGAATTCAAATCCTAAGAGTAGTTTGAAAATGACAGCAGGAGCTTTCTGACATGAGATATTGTATGGGCTTTGTTCATCGAATACAGTTGTCATTACCTGACTGCCTACCTTTGTTGCTCTGTGACAGGCATATAATGTAACCTAATATGAGTGTAATGTAACCAAACAAAGTCTGGCTGACCCAGTAACACAGCTCAAGGTTTATTTTTAATCCATCCAGACGTATACATTTTACATCAGACCTGCACTACTTTCTGCCCAATTAAGTTCTTGTGGCCCATTTCCACTTGTGCACTGATCTTGGCATTTTTGACATCAATGCAGGCATGTGTTGGATTACACACTGGGCTATTTGTACAAGCTTCCACATCATCAATATAGCATTATTGAGTGCAGTTTGGTTCTTGCATGCTTTCTATCTTTATGATCTCTGGTTTGTGATGGTGGCCAATTAATCCATTCCTGATTACCAGTGTTCCAATTCTGGGTCAACCAAACACCTGAAAGTAGTAAAATCCCCAGTCAGTAACACTTTCCCTGATGCGATTACATTTTTGTCAATATTACCTCTGTAATATGTTTCTCATTTTAAGAATAACACCAATTTCAATAATAAATTATTTGTAAGACTTAAATTTGTTTAACCCTTTCCCACTCAGAAACAAACTGAAATTGGCTAAATGCTAACAGCATAAAAACCGGTAATCTTACTGGCAGTCTGTTTAGGTTTTATGGTGTTTGCTGTTTATCAGTGTCTAAGAGTTGGAAATGTGGTCTTTAAAACTTGATCTTTTAAAAAGTATTTAATTGTATTTTCTATGAGACTACAAACTGGTGAAAATGCTTAGCTGAGAAGTTATGGGTTAATCATTATGAAGTTATTAAAGGCTCTATAAAGGTGAAGATACGTGATTATTTACAGATTTTAAAATATTTTTTTCATATTTTATTTATAAAGGTTTTCAAAAAACAATATATATATGCTATAGGACATAATAATAAAAAAAATGAGCAATACAACTTGTTTTGAGCTCAAAATAAAGTGTCCTTCAAGTCAATTGTGTTTACAAACAATCAGTTTATTTACATCGCTGTTTCTAGCGAAAGAGAGAGTGAAAGTGACTCAGGTCACCAAAAATATAACGATGACTTTTAACGTTTTCCGGTATCACTCACAAAGTAGGTCTCTTCTAAATGGTTAAAACGTTTGTAGTGATCTAATAAGTTACTTTGTGCTGGTAAAAAGTTGTTAAAATAGAATTAAAATTGAATTTTCTTTCGGCTATTTTTAGCATATGTCAACGCTCTGAGGCTACACATCATGTTAGTTGCAAAAATGTAAACATTTCTCCAATTATGAAACGGGTTTATCTTCCATAATTCTTGACAACCTTGTACCTAAGCTGTGTTATTAGCAGTTTTTATGCAAAAGTAACTCAAATCCGGTAAAAATTAGACCAGTTGATATGCATAATAATTGGATTTGTGACCTTTGTAGAGCCTTTAAGTGTAGTATGAAGACAGTTGATTTTATTTGAATGTTTGAATTCATGCCTACCACAAACTCTTCTTTAGTCAACACACTAGGCATGACAGCATTATTACTACATCAAACAATTGATGAATGAAGTAATAGTGATAAATGGCTAGTTTGATCTTCATTTGGTGTCAAAATAACTTTTAAGTCTATGTGTATGATCTTGATCCCTAATAAGAAAGCTTGGATGCAAAACTAAGTTTCCTCCTTAACATGTTGTATTTGTTACAGTTTTCTGCTTCTATGCTGTGTTATTATTTTGTGGTATGTTCTGGGAGATTACAGAGATTGTTGAGAATACAGTCCAATAGGAACTGGGCCCATAATCACCAAACAATTCTTAGACTTTAACCCATTTATGCCTAGTGGGCTCTCCCATCCTTCTAAATTGGATCAAATTTATTTGCAAAATTAGGGATGTCTAGTATATTTATTTCTATATCTAGAATATTTCTTATAGAAATTTCTTTAAGCAAACAGCGCAGACCCTGATGAGACGCCGCATGATGAGGCGTCTCATCTGGGTCTACGCTGTTTGCCAAGGCCTTTTTTCTAGACGCTAGGCATAAATGGGTTAATCTAAGCATAAAAATATTCTTTAAATTGGAATATCTTCAAGAATTGCCTAAGTTCTTAGTCAAACTTCACCCATTGTACTGTAGAATATTTTGTTCGTGGTATAATCACCAAAGATAGTCAAATATTCAAATACTGAACATATTTTTCTTGGTTTTAAGTGTATTCTTTATTCTTACGCTGTAGTTTTGGGCAAGAACAATCACTGTTACTTGAATTAGTTTGGACAAAGACAATTGTACAAGCCTAGGCCATATGAAACTGAGATTCTGAGTAATCCTTGGTTAATATTTCCGAGTGCAGGCTTTGTAGAATTTTTATATGATTGAGCATTAATTTTATTTCATTAAGTTGTTATGAGAGCTTTTTAATTGTGGGTTATGTGGTTTGAAGTTATAAAGCAGCGTAGGTGTATTACTCCAACCTCAATCTTTACAGAGATTTGTCAAAGAGATGTGAGTTTAAAACTGTTGTATTTGTTGAGTATTTGATGTATCGGATACAATGGTTTTGCGCTTATCGTGGTGTTGGTTTTGTCAACCACAGGCAGATGTCTTTGTTGGCATGTGTGCGGCACATTTTCTGTGGAAGGAATGTCTTGTGGTTACTTATAATAACTTAGAGAGGCAGGCTTAAGATAGTGTGTGGTTACTAAAAAGAATTTTCCTGAAGTTAAAGAGTCTGCTTTAACAGTTTGTTATATGAAAAAACTACACAAAAGTACTTACTTGCTGCTGTTTTGTTATTTTTGTTGCACTTATGATCTTTTTTTTTCTCAAAATATGTATTAATGCACATTGCTTATAACAACTATTTGGCAGAAATTACCCATAAGTATACAGGTGTATGTCTTTTTGTTCAACATATCCTGAAGAAAAAACAGAATAGTTACTATCAGAATACTGATTTATTTGGTAAATTTTGATGCCATTGTGTTCCCATTTGTTTGGTGCCTCAGATTGTATAAAGCCAAGAAGGCCTTTCATGAATGTGTCTGGTAATCAGTGTATTATTAGCCAGGTAGTTGATAAAATGCAGCCTGACATGTCACATACATGGTACTTAGCCTAGTTTATCAACAGTGGTGGAAATCACTATACAAACATCTAGATGTCTACATATTTAGGCCAGAACATTGTAATGTTTCTAATGACCCCGATATCACAAGTTGAATAATTACTTTGTAAACAAAGTTTTATAAGAACATGTATACTAATTAGGTACTAATAATTTTCTGATTATGAAAGTTTTACTACACGTATTTATCCAAGAACATTAAAATGAAATACATGGCATAGTAAATTTAATTATAAATAAGAAACATATTTTATCTATGCCAATTAGAATATATCTGGTGGTTACAAGGTAGAAATCTGTCTATTTTGCGCTTTAAAACTTATAAATAATCGTGATTGTAGAAATGGACGTATTCATATAGAAATCTTACTTTCAGTTTTAAAAGCGGCACCCTTTAAAAAGATAATAAATTACTTGCTAACTAGGCTATAGATTTAATTTTATCTATGCCAATTAGAATAAAATTATCTGGTCATTGTTACAAGGTAGAAATCCGTCTTTTTTTGCGCTTTAAAACCTAAAAATAATTGGGTTTGTCTGAATGGACGTATACATATAGAAATCCTACTTTCGGTTTGAAAATTAAAAAAATAAATAAATTACTTGCTAACTAGGCTATAGATTTAATGACAATTTTGCACCAATTCAAATTGCATCTTTATATGTATAGATTAACATGTATGTCATTTCAAGGTGTGTGGCTTAAATTTGGGAAAATAAAAGCAAAAACCATTATCTTGAAAGTGTTAGACATAAAATGCATAAAAATTGTCAATTCATAACTGCCAGAGAAGTAACTATTGATTGCTGTTGCACAGGCATTGGTCTTCTTTAATCCTTTCCCACTCATAAGCAAATCTTGGACGACACATTACGCACATGCATTCAACACCTTTTTTTTTTTACAGAAACACAACTGTAAATGTTGTAGGCCTTACAACTTGACCTGACATGTTATACTCCTGTTTAGTGTGGTATTTCAGTTAGTTAACTATTGAAATGTAGACACAGAGGTTTTTGCAATTGGAGACACATGTCAACAGCCCAATTCAATGAGTAATTGTGCAAAAATAGGCAGATTTTTTTGCAACCAGCTCATAGGGTTAAGTTGTCAGCTGCTAAGATCAGTGAAGACTTCGTGTTATGTTCTTGATATATGAGCCTTGTTCTGGGAAAATGGGGCTTAATTCATGTGTTTGTGAGTGTTGTCCTGATAATCCTGTGCAGTTGTGTGTATCAAAATGTTTTTTTCTTCGTTTTTGTCTAAATGTCTCAAGGCAGTTTCATTTTCTCGATTCTATTATAAACAAATTGCAATGTTCTTATATCAAAAGGCATGATTCTGCATGAATTGATTTTGTAGAACTTCAATATCCTTGAATCTATTGTTGTTAAACATTGTTGTTGTTGCTGCAACCTTCAGGTGTTGTTGTTGTCTTATCTGATTCTATGATTTTGTTGTTTTTGTTCATGTTTGACCATCATTCTGCTATTGTTGTTGCTCAATTGTTTCGATTGTTGTTGTTTTTGTCCATGATGCTCCATTATTATAATGTTGTTGTTGCTCAATTGTTTCTTATGTTTTTGATGTTCTCGGTTTTGGGTGCTCCATAATTTTTCTGTTGTCGATGTTGTTCATGTTGCCCCAAAATTCTACTGTACATGTTGCTCCATCATTCTACAGTTGTTTTTGTGTTTCCAGGGCGACTCGTGCATTCCAGCAGGTGTTGTACACTGAGCCAGGATTCCAGCGCGCCAACGAAATCCATATACGCCTGGGTTTCATCTTCAAGATTGGCAAAGACTTCGACAAAAGCCTCAAGGTACTGGTACTACGTACTACTAGCAATCATGAATGGAGGCACGTTCTGAAACACTATGAATATATGTGTCTTGTTCTGTGAAAATTTGGCAAACTGCATGTGCGTAAAGTGTCATCCCAGATTAGCCTGTGCAGTCCGCACAGGCTAATCAGGGACGACACTTTCCGCCTAAACTTGATTTTCGGTAAGGAGGGACTTCCTTGAAACTAAAAGCCCAGTTTTCTCAGAACGCGGCTCATATAAACTACACATGGAGAAAATGTCAGAAGTGCAGTTTCAAGAAGAATCCTATTGAGACACATGTGATCTGGCTTCATTGACAGTTCTCTATGTCATAAAAAGAGATTCTTAGAAAAGAAGCAGGACAATTTGGTTTAAGTTTCAGCATTTTTTGCCAGTACATGTATTTTTAAATGAGAAGCCATATTTGTAATGGTTTTCCAACTTTGCTTTAGGTCAATGTTGAACGTCATTCTAAATAATCTATTTTTGCCAAGATTGGTTTGGCATGAAAGCTTTGTACATGTCGAGAGCAGTGCTTCCATTAAAATGTAGTCTGTCCACTGAATTTTATATTCACAGATTCACAGAAAGGCAGGCTACGCCACTGCAAATATGATATTGAATTTAATCCTTCAGTTATGGACTATGTACTGGAAGTCTGTCTATCTCAATGTCCTCTGTTTAAGATCACATTCAAATATACCGGTAGCATTTAGAAGTTATTTTTAGCAGCCCTCTCATTGGACCATTGTTGTATACAACATATATGTTTCTAACTCAAACTTATCTATATGAATTAATTGAGATTTCGGAATGTTATAGTTTTATTTTCAAGTTGCTTGTTGAGCAGTTAGTGCAATTAAATTTAAATTAAACTTACTGAAAATATCAGCCCAGATGTGACTTTATGAAACATATTGTTAATTACATTTAAATGTTTTAGTACCCAATTGACAAGTCACAATCGTTTAACAAATTATATCTAACATTAGTAATGTTTTTAAGTATAATAAAGTTATAAAAATGAGCTGTGTACATGAATTGTGTTTGATCAGCCATTGACCCGCAATAAACCTGTGTGTTTCAGCACTTCCGTAACGCGTTGTCGGACTGTAATCCCTGCTCACTGACAAAAGCTCAAAGTAAGTTACGCCTTGTTTGTAAGTGTATGTACACTTGTTTGTGATCTGCCAAGATAAAAATTATGCTGACTTGACATAATAGACCCTTGCTCTGTGAAAACTTCAACTGGCTTAAAGTGTTGTTGCAGATTAGCCTGTTCAGTCTGCACTGGCTCTACAGCAACAATACTTTCCCCTTCAATGATATGGGCTCCACATAACAATACTTTCCCCTTCAATGATATTTTACGTTTAATGCAAGTCTCTTCGTAGCGAAAATCCAGTTTTTAATATGCATTGATGGCAATGAAATTATAGAGACTTGTATATGTATTGCATCTTCAATTTATTTTACTACAAATACAGTTAAAATGATAGAAAATGCAATAACTGAAAAGTCATGTAAATTTCTTATTTTACTGTAAGTATAAACAGAATGTGACACAACTATATTCAGAAATTGAAATCAACAGCTTTGTTTTAGAAAATCACCAAAATGATGCCCATTCCATGATTGTTGTCTTATTCAAAATTCACATCATGCAGTGTTTAATACAACTGTGTTCATATTTCAGTCAAGCTGCATATAGCCCATCTGTATGAAGTTCAGGTAAGAATCCATAAGTTGTATGTGCTATGGGAGAAGAATAAACAATAGAGAAAAAAATCGTAGGGCATCCAGGAAATGTATTAGTTTCGGTATTGTCAGTGCCGGAAAGCGATGTAGAGGTCCTTAGGCGGTTAAATGTTTGGGGCCCAGCCCCCAGCCCCTAGTTTGCTTAAAGCCGACCATAACACCAGTGGCCAGTCAATTTCACTGGTTTAAATAAGCCATCCAGTGCCAAGCCACATAGCATTGATATAAAATAATTGGCTTTGGCAAGTAATCAGATCAGGCCAAGTACGTAAGTAATATAATTTTCATAACGGTCATATGGGGCCTCTAAAAGTTCCGGGGCCCATAGACAGTTGCCTGCCTTGCCTTATGGATAATCCAGGACTGGGTATAGGTTAAACTGTCTTATTTTTTAAATCTGTGTACATCAGGGGTGTAACAAGTTAATGATCCTAGCTGTCTTGTGGGTAACATGTAGTAGTTGTTTCAATTGACAGTGAATGTTGTTTGCAATTTATAGATTGTTTAAAACGTGAATATCCTACTTGATTATATACCAAATAGTTATTACCTAGCAGAATATTATAATTTTGAAATATAATGCTTACAAATAGTAAGAAAAAACCGTTGTGAATTAAAGTATTTGTTTAAAAATGCAAAAATTGTATTTAAGAAAAGAAAAAAGGTTAAAAAAAGAATAATGAGGGAGAGTAATTTTCAAAAAAAAGGAAATAAAATAATACAAATGGGAAAAGATTGGTAACATTATCTGAGTGTTCTTCCTGTTTCATATGCTAGAGTATTTCCATTTCTGTCCTTGATGCAAGTGGTGATTTTGAGAAATACAATACTTTGATACTTGTGACAGTGTATTCAGTTTCTTTGAAAGATGTTGTTTGGTAATGATATACTTTAAAACCCCATTTAAGTTGCTTGGTAGCTGCATTTGTAGATATCAGTCACGCTCTGTCAAAAGGGGGTTTAATGCATGTGCGTAAAGTGTCATCCCAGAGTAGCCTGTGCAGTCCGCCAGAGTAGCCTGTGCAGTCCGCCAGAGTAGCCTGTGCAGTCCGCCAGAGTAGCCTGTGCAGTCCGCCAGAGTAGCCTGTGCAGTCCGCCAGAGTAGCCTGTGCAGTCCGCCAGAGTAGCCTGTGCAGTCCGCCAGAGTAGCCTGTGCAGTCCGCCAGAGTAGCCTGTGCAGTCCGCCAGAGTAGCCTGTGCAGTCCGCCAGAGTAGCCTGTGCAGTCCGCCAGAGTAGCCTGTGCAGTCCGCCAGAGTAGCCTGTGCAGTCCGCCAGAGTAGCCTGTGCAGTCCGCCAGAGTAGCCTGTGCAGTCCGCCAGAGTAGCCTGTGCAGTCCGCCAGAGTAGCCTGTGCAGTCCGCCAGAGTAGCCTGTGCAGTCCGCCAGAGTAGCCTGTGCAGTCCGCCAGAGTAGCCTGTGCATTCCGCCAGAGTAGCCTGTGCAGTCCGCCAGAGTAGCCTGTGCAGTCCGCCAGAGTAGCCTGTGCAGTCCGCCAGAGTAGCCTGTGCAGTCCGCCAGAGTAGCCTGTGCAGTCCGCCAGAGTAGCCTGTGCAGTCCGCCAGAGTAGCCTGTGCAGTCCGCCAGAGTAGCCTGTGCAGTCCGCTCAGGCTAATCTGGGGTGACACTTTCGGCCTTAACTGGATTTTGCTAAGATTAGACTTTCTTTATTACAAAATATAATAAAAGTGGAAAGTGTAGTCCCTAATTAGCCTGTGCAAACTGCACAGGCTAATCTAGGACACCACTGTACGCTTCTGCATTAAACCTCCTTTTCACAGAGCACGGCCCATATTTATTACGTCAGTGTGACATGTAGTAATGTCACGTTTATAGTGACACTGGATGACAGGAAATAATAGTTACATATAAACATGATTCGGGCATTGTCCAATTGAAATCAGTTCTTGCTAAAGTTATTTCAAGGAATAATGAATGGAAACATGTCTGCATTAAGTGGGGATCTCTGTTTAGAAGTTTATGAAAGTCATGAAGGAATTTCAATAAATCTCATCCCTGATTTAACAGTGGGTTTAATGTTACACTGTTTTATGTACTTTTTATTTCTATAACAGATAAATTTGTTTTACACTGAACCAGCAATTGATAGGAATGTAAAATCAATTTTGACCTTCATGATTTTTTTTATCTTGAAAGGCATTTAAACAAACTTAGCTACCAAGCTGTTAAGTGCAAGTGCCTCAATGTTCATTCATAACTGTATCATTGTATTAAGTGATATTGATTTTGTTATGCATTCTGGAATAGGTTATACCGTATATGTCCTTATTGACGCTCATGCCCTAATAGACGCGCAGGCCGTCTTATCTGGGGTTGATCGGAATTTATCAGAACCATAAGATAAGATTTATGTAGCCCATAATCCATTAAAGAGTGAGACATAACATCTGAAAACATCGTTTCTGCAGCCATTTTGTTTGCAACACGGTGACACCGTAATTTGCTTAGATCGGTATAAAGGTGCGCAGTGCACTCTTTTCTAATTAAAACGAAAAAGTGTGCATCATTTGTGTAATTCGATGCGCACCATTTTGCAATGCGATGCCCGTTGTTTAAATCTTATATAAGATAAACTACTCTTACACAAATTATTTGTTTGCTCTTCGACTTATGAGATCGTTCAGGAAAAAAATCGAGGTATATCGATCCCCGCGTCGTTGCGGTATTGTTTGTTTTGGTTCTCATGAAAACTCGTTGATTTACAGCCCAAAACGTCTTATTTGAACTGACGCGAATAAATTTAATAAAATTTCTCAGCTTCGGATTTGCTTTATTTTGATAATTTAATGCAAAGTTTAATGTTAGCAAGTGTTTTTTTTACTGAAATTGTAAACAAAGAGTCAGGTAAAGTCTTCAGAAAAATTGCACTCTGTGTAAATTGATAGTTTGACGTCATCAATTGAAAGCTGCTTCCTGTCTGAAGCAATAAAGCGACAAATTTCTTGCCGACAGAATTGGCTTCCTTTGTCTAGCAATCAACATGCCGAACCAATCGCTTGTTTGTTCCTCAATGGCAATCGTCAAATTTAATTATAGCACGTGCATAGCTCCGCCTTCGAATCTTTTGCAGAGAACGGAGGTGGAGTTTAACGGTTAATTGAGCAAGTGTTTTACGCAAGTTGAGTTCCAATTCGCCGAAATTACTCGGCCCAAAGCATTGAAACAACGAACACATTTATCGATGATTTTGCGATCTCTGCATAAATATGCTACCATGCGAGTATACTTCATGTACGTAGGTTACAAACCAACAAAAATAATTATTATGGTCCTCAGCACAGGTGACGATTTGCGTAAATTGGACATTGCGATGTAATGGGTCTGCAGCAGACTATGTCATACATACGATTGGCTTAAACAATGTTATTAGCGGCAGGTAATGAAAATGTTATAGATATAGACAGGCGTTGTATTTTTTCTTTCTTAGAGACAAACAAATGATATTTGTCTGATGGCCTTAGCGCTATCATAGTCTGTTTCCACATCCATATATATGTTTTCGATGTATATTCCTCGAGGACTGCGTGTAACTCGGGTGCAAGGCAGCAGTCAGTGACGATGTCATGGGTGGCATGTGCGCTTTACGCCGATGACGCCAACTGTATGGTATTGAGCTTTGGAGTGTATTGTTCGTCACGCTATAAATACTTATCAACTAGATGCAGTGAAAGCAAAAATACAGGGTCAAACTGTATTTAATGGTGAGCGTCTCTTAATGGGTAAATATTTAAGTCAATGAAAAATAAAATGGGATCCGCAGACAATTTTCGTAAAATTGGACATTGCGATGTAGCAGGTCTGCAGCAGATTGGATTAAACAATGTTGTGAGTGGCAGGTAATGAAAATGTTACACTGTTCAAATATGAGGAATAAGTAATAGTTGTTTGAATTAAACGCGCAGGGGTCTTGAAAAAACACGCACAGTGCGCGTCAATAAGGACATAAACGGTATTGCTCTGCATTGCCAATAATTAACTGTGAGGTAAAAGAAGTATTTAAAGTCAATAAAGCCCAATTTTTCCTGAAGCTATTGCTAAATATATCTTCAAGTAAATTTGACATGAGCAAAATGTTTGTTATTTAGGTCACAAACCAAGTGAACATTAAATGATAAAGTTTACAATAATTTAAAGGTCAAAAGTCTTGGTTATAAATTACTTTTGGTAAAATGTTAAATGTTAAGAGTCAATATGTTTTGTTTAAGTCGAAGGCAGCCTTATTTAAGACAAACAAAAAAGGTCCTGTACTTTTTGAATGGCATTGGACCTTACCAGATTTTACCAGACCTTGTTCTTTTTAGTACAAGGATCATCTTATACCCTGAATTTCATGATGCAAATGTTTAATCAGTCTTAATGATAACAGAAATAAGAATTATTTTTTTTACATATATATGGTAATGATATACAATTGAAAAAAGTGTTATTTGAAAGTTTTATTTGTGTGCAAAAATTATACTTCCTTACAATTTCAAAGAAGTACCATAGCATATGTCATATGCCTTTAAATTTGATAAGCCTGTGCAAACTGCACAGACTAATCTGTGACGACTATACGCATATGCATTAAGCCCCATTTTCATAGAGCGAGACTCATTTATAATCACAAGACAACATAAATCTCTCTAGAAAGGGTTGCTGCTTGTTATGTAGAGAATTGTCCCTAAAGCCATTTTAATCCTATTTACACACATTTCTTTCTTTTACAAAATGTTAAAAAGAAAGTTTTTTTATTTATATGTTTACATCAGTCTGTGAAGTATGAAAACACCCTTTTTACGCAGGCAGTTTAAAAGTCTAGTTAACGGTTTTCATTGTTGTTAACTGATGTGCAATAAGATATTGAAATATTGACAAGTGAAGTTGGTTAAAAAAAATGTCATTATTTTATGCTTTGATGAAAAGCTTTTAAGATTGCTTTAGATTGTTTACAAATTCAGCCACATTTATATTTTTAAAGACTCATGTAATGTTAATGGCTGTGCACTGTTATTGGTAAAGGCGCCTGAATAGGTGTAGAATTATTCACAATGCATGACAAATATTTACTTTTTATGATGTTGGTGTGCATTACTCAACCGAGATATAACTCAATGCTGGTGTTAAAGATAAATGAACAATAATAAGTGTGGGTGTATTAGGGGGGATGAGCAGGGGGGTAGGTGATTTCCCTCAGCCATTAATATCCGTAATATCACTGCAATAATGGATGTGTCAATAGTTTATAGAGGTAGGGACGGATAGGGGGGGGGGGGGTGCATGGATGAGAAATTATGGTTTGAATTCTTGAAGTTGACTTAAGCCTGTGAGGTCTTAGGGTGAGGACAATCATGTGGTCTCATTTCCTTCAACTGATTTCTTCATCTTGAGTGCCAAAATTTCACATGTGCATCACAATTAGTTTTTAATTTCTTGGCTTGATGTGTTAAATATTGAAGAGTTGGGGTGAAAACTTTAAGCTTGTGAGTTGTCTATTCCAGTTTTATGAAGATAGACCTCCTGCATAAAATTACACATATGTCGTAGTTTTAGTATTAATACCTTGCAATCTGATATCTGATATTGTGGGGTAGGGGATGGTTCTGTTCAGTGGCACTGGGAAGTCGTCCTGTCTGCAGATGAGTGCACAGGTTGATCTGCAGGGATGACTCTTTGTGCACTTGCATTAAGCCCTGTTTTCCCACAGCAAGGCTTGACTGATAAGCCACTGGGAGTACTGCTTAGTGTGAATCACTGAGGTAGGAGTGAATGGGGTCTGTTTTGTAAGAAAATGTGTCTTTCAAGTGAAATCATAAACATGACTAGCATATGAGTCGTGTTCTGAGAAAACTGGGCATAATGCATGTGCGTAAAGTGTCGTCCCAGATTAGCCTGTGCGGTCTGCACAGGCTAATCAGGGATGACACTTTCCGCTTTTATTACATTTTTCGTTTAAATGAAGTCTCTTCTTAGCAAAAAATCCAATTTAGGTGGAAAATGTGATCTCTGATTAGCCTGTGGGGACTGCACATGCTAATCTGGGACGACACCTTACGCACATGCATTATGCCCAGTTTTCTCAGAACGGGACTCATATACATAGTGTTATCTGTTTTGCTATAACATGACAAGCATGTTTAGGGTGCTTTCTGTTGTAATTGGGCATATGGAACTGAGCTATTTTTTCCTGAAAAATCCAATATAAGTTTTCTTCTCATGTGTAATCTTGAACTTTTTTACCTCTGCTGCACTCATACACTCATACCGTCTTTATCTTAGGAGTGTTAATTATTTTGGATGAATACTTTTTACAAGTCATTATCTACAATCCAGTAATTTATTATAAATATCAATTATTAACCATCATTCAATAGAACATGCCCCACTCCCAATCGCAGCTGCCCTTGATGAAAATATCCTATTGAGAAAACCCATGGAGGTTACAGTTGTTCAGTTCAGTGAAATAGGGCAATCCTTGCAAGCATAATGGTTACAGGTTTACATTGATGACACATGTATTTACAGGAGGATCAACACCCTTTGGTCTCCATCCTTAAACCATTGACCCAGAATAAAGAGATTATCTGATATCTTGAGTAATAACTGCATACCTTAAAGGCATGAATGTGAAACATATCAAATACCATTACAGGACTCTGTTAAAAGGTTGCAGGGAGATAAATGTGTTAAAAAGGTGTTGAATTAAATTATATTTGGATGACTGATTAACAAGCGTGTTGCCTATTTAGTATTGCTGTTTTTCTCAGTTTTTTTTCCCAGGGGACTTTTTAAAGGTTTATATAAGAGAGAATTGTGATTCAAACGTTTTTGATTTGGATTTAATTTAGATGATCGATAAAAAAAGTGTTGCCTTTTTTATTATTGCATTTTTTGTTTTTTGTTGTTTTTCTTGGATATTGGTGTAAAGTTAGTGAGTTGTTAACTGAGCTGTGATTTGCATGTTATTATGCCCCCACCATCGAAGAAAAGGGGGTATATTGTTTTGCACATGTCGGTCGGTCCGTCCGTTGGTCCGTCCACCGAATGGTTTCCTGATGATAACTCAAGAACGCTTAGGCCTAGGATCATGAAACTTCATAGGTACATGGATCATGACTGGCAGATGACCCCTATTGATTTTCAGGTCACTAGGTCAAAGGACAAGGTCACAATTACTCGAAATAGTAAAATGGTTTCTGGATGTTACATGTAACTCACAAATGCTTAGGGTTAAGATCAGGAAAGTTCATGGGGACATTGGTCAAGACTCTAGGTCAAGGTCACAGTGACCTGAAGCCACTACAACTGACAGCCCATTTGGGGGGCATGAGCGTTTTACAAACAGCCCTTGTTAAATGAAAGATTTATTTGAGTTTCTCCATGCATGATTGTTTGATGTTAAACGAAATCATAACATGTTAAATGATGAGTGTGGAATCGAGAAATGAGTCTAGTAATAAATTACTTTTCACCTACTTTTCACAGAGCGAGGCTCATATAATTTTGTCTCATTTCAGGGCCAGTACAGGCAAGCCAAGGAGGCTTATGAGCAGTTCATAGCATCTGAGGACGGTAGTGAGGACCTGTACAAGGCCACCGCACACAAACAGCTTGGTGAGTCCAGGGAGGGGTGCATAGAGGCAGGGAGGGGTACATAGTGGCAGAGAGGGGTACATAGAGGCACATAGTGGTACATAGAGGCAGGGAGGGGTACATGGTGGCAGGGAGGGGTACATAGAGGCAGAGAGGGGTACATAGAGGCAGAGAGGGGTACATAGAGGCAGGGAGGGGTACATAGTGGCAGGGAGGGTTACATAGAGGCAGAGAGGGGTGCATAGAGGCAGAGAGGGGTACATAGAGGCAGGGAGGGGTACATAGAGGCAGAGAGGGGTACATAGAGGCAGGGAGGGGTACATAGTGGCAGGGAGGCAGCAGTGTTTTTCACCATTCTGGGAATGGGACCAGGTTCCTTTGGATTGGGAAAAATCTTGTTATTTTTCACTTCAATTGGGATATGATTGCTAAAAATACTTTTTAATTGAGAATGAAAGGTATTTATATTCTACATTTAGTGAGGTTTAACTTATAATACTGGATAGAAAATGTACTAGTTGATGAGACTTATTTACAACAAATACATTTTTTATTGTAACCATGCAGTTTGGACATTGTAGGTCCCAAATGGGAAAAATATAGAATTGTTCTTTCTATTGGGAATGGGTCCCCTACAAGACCAAACTTTGAATAAAAAATACACTGGAAGCAGATAGGGGCTTAGGGACGGATCAAGGGAAGGGTCCAGGTATATAGAGACACCATTTGGGAAGGATTGTAATATTTCCCGCAAAAGAAGTTTGAGAAGTGGTATATTTTAGTCACTATTCTGGTTTATTAGTTGTACCATATTTCTCACTGACTGCACCATATTTCACTCTGACTGTACCATATTTCAAACTGGTTGTACCATATTTCAAACTGGCTGTATCATATTTCAAACTGGCTACCATATTTCAAACTGGCTGTACCATATTTCAAACTTGCTGTACCACAATTCATACTGGCTGCACCATATTTGACACTGGCTGTACCATATTTCACACTAGTTGAACCATATTTCACATAGCTGTAACATATATGACACTGGCTGTATCATATTTCTCACTGTTTGTATCATATTTCACACTTTCTGTTCCATAAATCACACTTGTTGTACCATATTTAACACTGGCTGCACCATATTACACACTGTTTGTACCATATTACACACGGGTTGTACCATACTTCACACTGGCTGTACCGTATTACACACTAGTTGTACCATATTACACACTGACTGTACCATATATCACACTGGTTGTACCACAATTCACAATGGCTGTACCACAATTCTCACTGGCTTTACCATATTTCACACTGGCTGTATCATCTTTTGTGGTAGCTCTACCATTTTTCACACTGGCTTTACCATATTTCACACTGGCTGTACCACAATTCACACTGGCTGTACCATATTTCTCACTGGCTGAACCGTACCTTTCACTTGCTGAACCATATATTTAAGACTGGCTTAACCATATTTCACACTGGCTGTACTACATTTCACACTTGTTGTACAATATTTCACAGCTCTACCATACCTCACACTGGCTGTACCATATATTTCAGGTTTACTGTACCTTATATCTTAGGTTGGCTGTACCATTTTTCACACTGGCCATACCATATATTTCAGGCTGGCTGAACCATATTTCACACTGGCTGTACCATATATTTCATGTTGGCTGTACCATATATTTCAGGTTGGCTGTACCCTATATTTCAGGTTGGCTGTACCCTATATTCCATGCTAGCTGTACCCTATATTCCATGCTAGCTGTACCCTATATTTATGCCCCCCTTCGAAGAAGAGGGGGTATATTGCTTTGCTCATGTCGGTCGGTCGGTCGGTATGTCGGTCCGTCCACAAGGTGGTTGTCGGATGATAACTCAAGAACGCATACGCCTAGGATCATGAAACTTCATAGGTAGATTGATCATGACTCGCAGATGACCCCTATTGATTTTGAGGTCACTAGTTCAGGTTGGCTGTACCATATATTCCATGCTAGCTGTACCCTATATTTCAGGTTGGCTGTACCATATATTTCAGGTTGGCTGTACCCTATATTTCAGGTTGGCTGTACCATATATTCCATGCTAGCTGTACCCTATATTTCAAGTTGGCTGTTCCATATATTTCAGGTTGGCTGTACCCTATATTTCAGGTTGGCTGTACCATATATTCCATGCTAGCTAGTGTTTTTCCCAGGAGGGCAAAGGGGCATGGCGCATTACTTTCAAAAAGGGCATTTTAGCGCGCAGTTTAGGCAAAAAAGGGCAAAAACGTTCCATGTTATTTGCTCCACGAAGCAGTTGTGGAAAAAATAACATATAAACAAGCACATTTAATGGTAATAGATGTATTTAACTTACTATGATTTATATTAATATATTTACCTTGCAATGAACATTTAAGTTCCATGCTGTTTCAATAAACTGTACAGCACGACAAACATAATAAAGCAATATATGCATATGAATCTGATTATACACAGATCCACTAACATATAAATGAAACCATGTTTGTCTTATCCCATTTTCTAACAATAATCTCGACAGATGTTTAAAATAACATTGCGAGTAAATTGATCTCTAACAATATGCAAACACTCGTTTCCGTGACATACATCCACCGAGTAGATTACAAATAAATAAATTATGTTGTTGCTATCTAAAACATTTTTATGCATCGTTGATTATCACAGACATTTCATTTATTCCTTCTTAATGTATAATCTCCATCGTTAGTTCGATCGTTTACGACGTTATTTGCCATCTTTGCCGAGTCACAATTTAATTCTGTATAGTCCGCCATGTTGATAAAATGTCAAATGATGTAAGCGACAGGTGCGCATAGCAACGTTAAATCGTATACGCGATTAGTATTTTGTTAAATTGGTATACGTCTCGGTAATTATTTCAATAATTAGATCTAATTATCTTAAAGACGAAATCGATAAAGAATAAATTTGTTTGTGAATTTAAAAGTAATTATGCGTAAAAAAATATGTTTTGATATAACTGAATAATACATGCAAAGCACAATTGCCACAAGAATAACATCGAGTTTTTCATCAAATGTCTCCGAAGTAATGATTATATCGTGGAGGAATACACATTGCCGAGCGAAAAGTGCGCTTGGTATAACATAGCCTCCGGCATTATCGATTGATACTGACACGGGGTTATTCACGCTTGACTAATTCACAGCTTTGGGGCAGCCAGTAAGACCTAATCGAGCACTGTTATAGATTAAATCTGCTCAATTAAATATAGTCGATTAAACGTTGACGCCTCTCGAGTAAATCAAGCACAGTCGGAGCGTCACAGACAATCAAGGAAGCTGATTTTGCGGACCAAGTTAGATCGTAAGGCAAACTTCGTGGCGAAATTTGCCTTTGAAAAAAAGGGCGCGTGGCGAAATTTGCCTTTAAAAAGGGCAGCGTGGCGATCCAGGAGGGCGGCATGGCTTTTCGCCACGCTAAAATGGCCTGGGAAAAACACTACTAGCTGTACCCTATATTTCAGGTTGGCTGTACCATATATTCCATGCTAGCTGTACCCTATATTTCAGGTTGGCTGTACCATATATTCCATGCTAGCTGTACCTTATATTTCAGGTTGGCTGTACCATATATTCCATGCTAGCTGTACCCTATATTTCAGGTTGGCTGTACCATATATTCCATGCTAGCTGTACCCTGTATTTCAGGTTGGCTGTACCATATATTCCATGCTAGCTGTACCCTATATTTCAGGTTGGCTGTACCATATATTCCATGCTAGCTGTACCCTATATTTCAGTTTGGCTGTACCATATATTCCATGCTAGCTGTACCCTATATTTCAGGTTGGCTGTACCATATATTCCATGCTAGCTGTACCCTATATTTCAGGTTGGCTGTACCATATATTCCATGCTAGCTGTACCCTATATTTCAGGTTGGCTGTACCATATATTCCATGCTAGCTGTACCCGATATTTCAGGTTGGCTGTACCATATATTCCATGCTAGCTGTACCCTATATTTCAGGTTGGCTGTACCATATATTCCATGCTAGCTGTACCCTATATTTCAGGTTGGCTGTACCATATATTCCATGCTAGCTGTACCCTATATTTCAGGTTGGCTGTACCATATATTCCATGCTAGCTGTACCCTATATTTCAGGTTGGCTGTACCCTATATTTCAGGTTGGCTGTACCCTATATTCCATGCTAGCTGTACCCTATATTTCAGGTTGGCTGTACCATATATTCCATGCTAGCTGTACCCTATATTTCAGGTTGGCTGTACCACACTGTAGACTGTCTGGGAGAGAAGACTGTCAGGGAGGAGCTTGCTTTACAGCACCTCAAGGAGTCTCTCAACTACGATAAGTCGAACGGTCAGACCTGGTACCTCCTGGGCAGGTAGGCACAGCCCACCAGCAACAAGATAGTCCTTATTTGAGCCCAAGATTGTCTACATTTGAGCCCAATATTGTCTATATTTGAGCCCAAGATTGTCTATATTTGAGCCCAAGATTGTCTATATTTGAGCCCAAGATTGTCTATATTTGAGCCCAAGATTGTCTATATTTTTGCCCAAGATTGTCTATATTTGAGCACAAGATTGTCTATATTTGAGCCCAATATAGTCTTTATTTGAGCACAAGAGAGTCTTTATTTTTGTGCCCCCGCATTGGAAAATCTGGGCTTAATGCAAGTTCTTAAAGTGTCGCCCAGGACTGCACAGCAAATCTTGGATGACACTTTACACATGTGCATGAAGACCTGGTGTACCAATGGCTAGGCTCATATTTGTACAATATTTGTTATTTGAGTGAGATGATTTTTTGGTCTATGCTTTCACAACAGATGAGTGAATTAACAGACTGTTTTCTATACCCCGTCTCCACTCTTCCCCATTAGAATGAAAGTGCAAACATCCACAACTCCATTAACCCTTTATCACTTAGATATTTTTTTTATGCATTTGAAGTCCCTTAGAAAGTAAAATTTAATTAAATACCTTTCTTACCAAATTCAAGTTTAAAAGTCTTCATGTCCAACTCAAAGATATTGATGAGCAGCAAACAGCATAAAACCTGAAAAGACTGGGAGTTACTCGCAGGCTGTTCTGGTTTTACGCTGTTTGCACATAGCCATTTTCACTTTGCTTCTGAGTGGGAAAGGGTTAATTTGGTTCTGATGTTTTCGACAAAGATTTTAAACAAAGTGAAGCCAAATGTGTTTATGTACACACTAACAACTATAAGTCTATGGTCACTCACAAATATTTTTCTTATAGAAAACATTTAAATTTGAACCATATTTCAGGTGTTATTCGAGCCTTGGTAAAGTGCATGATGCGTTTGTCTCGTACCGGAAATCCATTGACAAGTCGGAGGCCAGCGCCGACACCTGGTGTTCAATAGGGTAAGAGATAGTTTTACAAGCAGAATTACACACATTTTAAAAATACAAATGTTGATTTTGAGTAAACAAAACCATTATGATTTATGTTCATGTTTTTATGGTTGCATAAAACATACAGCTTTTAAAATGTGAAATCGTGATATTTCATAATATGTTGATAAACAAACTGACTTCTTCTGAAAATTGGCGAACAGCCATGACGAATGTCATGAGCTTCTGTAACATTATCCTAGTTATAAGCCAATGTTGCCATTTCTAGAAGACCACAAGTGTCTTCTATCACTAAATTCGGACTGAGATAATAACTTCTTAAAAAAACACGTGATTTACAGTCATGGAGGAGTGTTCAGCGTACGTAGGTGGTTTTACTTACGTTGACAACATCTCATTGTACGTAACCAATAATGTTAGGGGTAACTGTAGTGCAGTAATTGGCTAAAAATCGTCTGCTAGTGAATGAAAATGTCAAAAGTGTGTGCAGCGTTGGTAAAACAAATATTGCAAATACTATTGCACATGTGCATAAAGTAGTAGCATCAGTTTGTCTGTGGGTTGTATTAGTATCAGAAACATGACAATATATTTATATGGACATGTCTAATATAATACTATTGTGGGTGTGACAGTTAAGGACTGGAGTCCAATTCCTTGTTTTTGCATATCTTTGCCTTATGTGTGCTGTATTTAGTACTATCTTCTCCGTGTCACACATTATGTACTATTAAGAGAATCCGGTGCCCTTATTATTTATAGTATTATGTTTGAAATCCAGTACTATGTTGATTATGAATTACCATACCATTTTTTGCAACAAGAATTCTCTAGTTTTCTTTTTTCTCTCTTTAACCTGCATATAAATATAACGTTATTTCTGTTGTCTGCACAGGCTAATCACATTATTATGACACTTTTCCCCTAGACTGGATTTTCGTTTTGGAGAGGATTCCTGTAAACTAAAAATCCCTTGAAAGCAAAAATTGTACTTGATTAACCTGTGCAAACTGCACAGGCACTGCACAGGCTAATATAAGACAACACTTTACACTCATGCATTAAGCCCTATTTTCTCAGAGTAAAGCTCATATGCATCATTTTTTCTCACATTATATCTGGTAGATTTATATGTCAAAGGAACTGAGCACATGTCTTGATTTATTGTACCATTTTCTTCCTCTGTGTATAGTTGTATATGACTCAATGTAAAACCAATATTTTTCTGAAGCCACTGAGACTGTCACTGATCATTGTCTATTGGAGATGTCGGCTGACCCATTTTTCCCAAACAATTCTTGAATTGATCGTTGTGTCTGTTCTAGATCTGTGTTTGAAGAGACTGTGAAAGTGGCATCAAAGACCTAAGATACATCACTCACATGGTGCACGGCTGTTAATCACTGGCACCACCTCTGTGTGGAGATAAAGAGTAACACGCTGTCTATTCATGTTATATGCTGTTTGCTGCTCATCAGTATCTTAGGGTTTGAACTAAATCCTTAAAATCTTGAATATATTTAGTAAGGTATGAATTAAATTTGAATTTCTAAGAGATTACAAACATGCCAAGATTCATATTAAAATAATAAAGGGTTTAAGCATCTCCAAAAAGAGGTGGTGCCAGTGATTAACAGCCATGTGGTAGCATGAGTGCAGTCTGACCTAGTTCTGGAACTGATCAGTCTGGCTGTAGTTGTAGTACTATTGGAATTTCACAACCAGTAGTATTGGCAACGTTATCCCTTATGGTGTATATATAAGATATAGTACTTATAAAATAATGATCTGAGTGGGTTTACAGGGAAAGACTTGTGGTTTCATATGAAGTCTATGTGCTGAGTATCAGTGTATTGGATTGACATTGTTGTTTAACAAGTAGTTTTTCACTTATGCTGTTGGGAAAGAAAGTCAATTATTACTAGTTTATGCTTTTTTCCTTGGAATAAATCATGATAAATACTGAAACTGCTTTCATCTGCTGTATCACAAGTTGAGAAATATTGAAGAGAGAAGTTGAAGGTTTAAAAGGACTTACATACATGTTTATGAAATAAGATTAAGAACTATTTTGAGACTTTAAAGGCATTTCATGTAAACTTAAACAATTTGAATGGTAGATCCAAATGTTTTTGTTTGTCAAATTATTGAAACTTCAGAATATTTAGCTTGTAGAAAAATATAACTTCTTTCTCATTTCTGGTTGCAATTAAATCACAATTTATTGAAGAAACTCTACTAAGGCGCTTATATACCTTACTAGAGGTGAACAAAATCAGATAGTTGTGAACACATTGACAGTGTATAGTGATAGTGCATAGTGACAGTGTATAGTGATAGTGCATAGTGACAGTGCGCAGTGACCATGTTTGAGACTGTATGTCATGAGATCATATCCAGGGCCATGGGTAATGGTGATATTACACAGAGGAACTGCCAAAGGTACCTAAATATGGGCTACATTTGCGCTATAGAAACTTCCACAAATATATAACCGTATGTATGTAACTTGTGCTGCAGGGTTCTGTATCCCCCATCTGTGGGTTTTGTCTATTCCAGGGTTCTGTACCATCCATCTGCGTTTGTTGTCTATGCTAGGGTTCTGTACCACCCATCTGTGTGTGTTGTTTATTCCAGGGTTCTGTACCACCCATCTGTGTGTGTTGTCTATTCCAGGGTTTTGTACCATCCATCTGTGTGTGTTGTCTATGACAGGGTTCTGTACCATTCATCCGTGTGTTGTATGTTGCATTGTTTTGTACCATCCATCAGTGTGTGTTGTCTATTCCAGGGCTCTGTACCATTAATCTTTGTGTGTTGTGTGTTCCAGGGTTCTGCACCATCCATCTGTGTGTGTTGTCTATTCCAGGGTTATGTAACATCCATCTGTGTGTGTCTCTATTCCATGGTTCTGTACCACCCATCTGTGTGTGATGTCTATTCCGGTGTTCTGTACCATCCATCTGTGTGTGTTGTCTATGACAGGGTTCTGTACCATCCATCTGTGTGTGTTGTGTGTTCTAGAGTTATGTACAAAGCCATCTGTGTGTGTTGTCTACTCCATGGTTCTGTACCACCAATCTGTGTGTGTTGTCTATTCCATGGTTCTATACCACACATGTGTGTGTTTTCTATTCCAGGGTTCTGGTCCTCCCATCTGTGTGTGTTGTCTATTCCAGGGTTATATATCACACATCTGTGTGTGTTGTCTATTCCAGAGTTCTGTACCATCCATCTGTGTGTGTTGTCTATTCCCTGGTTCTATACCACACATCTGTGTGTGTTGTCTACTCCAGGGTTCTGTACCATCCATCGGTGTGTGTTATCTATTCCAGGGTTCTATACCACACATATGTATGTGTTGTCAACTCCAGGGTTCTGTACCATCCCTTTGTATGTGTTGTCTATTCCAGGGTTCTATACCACACATCCTTGTGTGTTGTCTATTCCAGGATTCTGTACCACCCATCTGTGTGTTTTTTCTATTCCAGGGTTCTATACCACACATCTGTGTGTGTTGTCTATTCCAGGGTTCTGTACCATAAATCTGTGTGTGTGGAGTGTTGCAGGGTTCTGTACGACCCATCTGTGTGTGTTGTCTATTACAGAGTTATGTACCATCCATCTGTGTGTGTTGTTTATTCCAGGGTTCTGTACCAGCAGCAGAGTCAGCCTATGGACGCTCTGCAGGCGTACATCTGTGCTGTGCAGCTCGACAAGTCTCACTCTGCCGCCTGGACCGATCTGGGACTCCTATATGAAACCTGCAGCCAACCTAAGGACGCTCTCACCTGCTACATCAACGCTACAAAAACTGCCAAAGGTAAACATTATTGTGCTACCTTAATCATAACTACCCTACATTTTTTGCTACAGAACAACTACACCAATTGTTGAGGAATGCACAAAAATGATACATATGAGCTTCAGACAACTGCCATAAATATAGACTCATATGATAAATAAACGCTACAGAAACTGTCATAAGTATGTATTCATGTGCTACATCAACACTAAAAAAACTGCCACAGGTTTATGCTACATTTATGCTACAAAAACTGCCAAAGGTTTATGCTACATTTATGCTACAAAAAACTGGCAAAGGTTTATGATACATTAACACTACAAAAATAGTCATGGTATGTGCTTTGGTTATGCTACAAAATCAGCAAACGGTATGTGCTGCATTTATGTTGCAACAACTGCCAAAGGTGCATACTTATGTTTTACATTGTTTACTACATTAACGCCCCACACAGTAAACGAAAGTACGTATTGTGCATTGATGCTACAAAAACAGCCACAACTATACGAGGAGTGCTCTGTGAAAAGGTGGTTTAATGCATGTGCATAAAATGTTGTCCAAGATTAGCCTGTTCAGTCCACACAGGCTAATCATGGATGACCCTTTCCAATTTAATGGTATTTTCATTTAAAGAAGTTCTCTTCATAGCAAAAATCTTGTTAAGATGGAAAGTGTCATCCCTGATTAGCCCGTGCACAAGCTCATCTGGGACGACACTTTACGCATATGCACTAAACCCTTCTCAGAGAGTGTGACTCCTATACTCATGTGCTACACCAATGCTACATGATAGCCACTAGTATATACATATGAGCAGTAAATGTCTCTTGCAGGAGGAATAGTCAGCCCTTCACTAGGTGGAAAGATCAAATTTCTTCAGCAGCACCTGTCCAAGGTGATGCAACATCTCCAAAGCAAGTGAGTATTGACATCATGTGCTTAATGCAGCTTATTCTG
Organism: Dreissena polymorpha; assembly: GCF_020536995.1. NCBI lineage: Eukaryota > Metazoa > Mollusca > Bivalvia > Myida > Dreissenidae > Dreissena > Dreissena polymorpha. Next base: position 39,991,741 of record NC_068360.1, read on the forward strand.
AACAATTAATGTAAAAGTGTCTTTCTTATTTTATATGAAAAATCATTTATTGCATAACAAACAAAATGAACAATGACCTTGAGATTTATGTTACTTTGCAACCTTAACCCTTGACCCCATACTGACCACTGACTATCTGTCATTTTCACACATTTTTTCCCCTTTTGTGACCAAAGTCATGCCCTGATAATAGTTCTAACTGTGGAATTCTTAAATAAAAATATTATTTTTAATTTAATTGGAGCAGAAATTTGACCCAATTGCCGATGTCAGAATATTTTTTCCAAAATGACTGCCGTAAATTCTCAACTGAAGGATAATCAAGTTATGATATAAATCTCAGCTTTTAGTGAACTTCTCAGCTGTATTAATAAAACTTTGGTTAAAATAATTTTGAAAACTTGTATTCTCAATTATAAAGTTTTTCTTAGCAGAAAACACAAATTTTCCAGTTGTTGGAAAAGAGAACGCAATTTTTCCCAATCCTTCCCCATTCCCAATATGGTGGTTAACTCTTTTCCACTCAGAAGCAAAAGTGAAAATGGCTATGTGCAAACAGCATAAAACCAGAACAGCCTGCGAGTTACTCTCAGACTGTTGAGGTTTTATGCTCTTTGCTGCTCATCAGAATCTAAGGGTTGGAAATGAAGCCTTTCAAACTAGAATATATTAAGAAGAGACTTAAATTTAATTAAATTTTCTAAAGGACTTCAAATGCGTCAAAGTGTGCCTTTCTGAGGGATAAAGAGTTAACCCTTTGGATGCTGGGAAATTTGTTGTCTGCTAATTATGTTGTCTGCTGAATTTTTTAAATAAGCATTTTCTTCGATTTTTTTTTTAAGAATTCTATCAGAATAGCAAATAGTTTGGATTCTGATGAGACGCCATGTTCTGTGGCGTCTCATCTGGATCCAAACTGTTTGCAAAGGGCTTCAAACTTTGGTTCAGCACTGAAAGAGTTAAAACGCTGTAAACTGTGTATTGCTTACAGGCCCAGGACTCTGCCAAGCCTGGAGGAAGCCTGGGCCCTGCCTATCCCCGCAGAGCTTACGTCCCGTCAAGGCTCTGGTACCCCTCACACGGTACAGAAGTCCCCCATAGTGCCACAGTCTGGGGGAGCCAGTCCAGCACCCGGCCAGCAGGCCTTTGGAGCCCAAAGCTCACTAATTGACGACAAGAAAAAGAAAATGCAGGCAAGAAAACGGGTAAGTTTTCTGAGCAAAACATTCCAATTGATTGTATTACAGTGAGAATAATAGTTGTCAACTATATGTAGAAGTCACATTTATTGTCCAATTTTTATGAAACTTGGTCAGAAAATCTGTTGCAATGAAATCTCTGTTGCATTCAAAACTGGGTCCTGTTTGGTAAAAAACTAGGGATCTTGTTTTATTCATATGCAGCCAATGGTATAAATCTGCATAACTTTTATCCAGCAGATAACTTTTGGTTATCTTTAATTTTAGGATATCTTTTTGGTTAGCGATTGTATAAACAAATAGATTCATGTATCCGAACAGGTGAGCGTTTTGGTTGCATTTTGGATAAGATTTAGCCAAGGTATTTGACTTTGGTTATCTTTATCTGAATAAAGATTATCTTTTTGATTGGCTAAAGTTATCCATATTTATTCAATTGGCTGCTGAACTCTTTTTCTTTTGTAGCATATAAAAAAAAACAATATCATGACTTTGTGAACAACCCTAACTACAACACCTCTACATGTCTGTTTGTACTTGTTTGGCAGCCCTCATCTGAGATGGAGCAGTCCAGTTCACCCACTGCCCAGTCTGCCGCCCCTCAACTGATCTCCAGTCAGCAGCTACAACTGCTGCACCAGCTTAGACAGAACGAGGTAACAAGGACTGGGCATTTTGTTTAACACCCTATTTCATGTGCAAAAAGTTTCATATGAGATTAGCTTCTGCAGTCCGCACTGGCTTATCAGGGACAATGCTTTCGGAGTTTTTAACAATTTTCATTTAGAGGAAGTCTTTTTGTAACCAAAATCCAGTTTAGGTGCACAAGCTTAGTTTAGGTTTAGACCGTATAGGCTTATCTGGGACGTCACTCTCCGCCTTAACTGGTTTTTGTGTAGAAAAGACTTGCTTTAAAAGGACTATTCCGTAAAATAATGAAGTGTTGTTCCTGGTAAGCTTGTGTTGACTGAACACTTTATGCACAGGCATTAAGCCTTTGCATGCTGGGAAATTTGTCGTCTGCTAAAATATTGTCTGCTTAATTTCTAAAATTAGCATTTTTCTTCGATTTTTTTCAAAGAATATTACCAGAATAGCAAACAGTTTGGATCCTGATGAGACGCCACGTTCTGTGGCGTCTCATCTGGATCCAAACTGTTTGCAAAGGCCTTTTAAATTCGGTTCCAGCACTCAAAGGGTTAAGCCCAATTTTTATGCAAAACGAGGATTACTCTTATCTCAGATAGAAAATTTTACAGGAGTATATACTTTGTTGAATGGCCCTCATTTTAGATTGGGTTGTTCACCCCTATTGATAAGTTGGTTAATGAGAACAAGTCACATTTGTAACAAAGATCTAGTTCACAATGAAATACAAGTCGTATAACTGGTATCTGACTCTCAACTCCCACATGTTTTGCAGCCAAACCTGGATGCCCAGGGGAGACAAATCTTGCAGGACCTACAACGCCAGCTGTTTCTACAACAGCAACACGACAAGCTCAGTATACTCAATCAGCAGGTACAGTGATCTCCCTTAGATGCACAACATTGGCAAAAATGATTGATTGATTTATTTGCTTGTATTTGTGGGTTTTCAGAACTTGGAAAATAAGAAAAGGATTTATATCTTTATCATTTTATGGTAATTGTTATGCCCCCCTTCGAAGAAGAGGGGGTATATTGCTTTGCTCATGTCCGTCTGTAGGTCAGTCTGTCGGTCGGTCTGTCTGTCGGTCGGTCTGTCAGTCCGTCCACCAGGTGGTTGTCAGACGATAACTCAAGAACGCTTGGGTCTAGGATCATGAAACTTCACAGGTACATTGATCATGACTCGCAGATGACCCCTATTGATTTTGAGGTCACTAGGTCAAAGGTCAAGGTCACAGTGGCCAGAAATAGTAAAATGGTTTTTGAATGATAACTCAAGAACGCATACGCCTAGGATCATGAAACTTCATGGGTAGATTGATCATGACTTGCAGATGACCCCTATTGATTTTGAGGTCACTAGGTCAAAGGTCAAGGTCACGGTGACCCGAAATAGTAAAATGGTTTCCGGATGATAACTCAAGAACGCATACGCCTAGGATCATGAAACTTCATGAGTAGATTGATCATGACTCGCAGATGACCCCTATTGATTTTGAGGTCACTAGGTCAAAGGTCAAGGTCACAGTGACCTCAAAGTGAAAATGGCTGTATGCAACCAGCAGCACAAAACCAGAGCAGCCTGCGAGTAACTCATTACCTGTATCTTAGAAATGAAGGCTTTAAAACATAAATCTATTAAGAAAGTTGTAAAATGTAATTTGATTGTCTAAGAGACTACAAACACATCAAAGGGTGTATCCGAGTGGTAAAAGGTTAGGTACAATGGTTAATTCATGTGCTTTAAGTGCAGTCCCAGATTAGCCTCTGCAGCACGCTCAGGCTAATCAGTGATCATTTTCTCTTTTATTGTATTTTTTGTTAAAAGGAAGCCTCTTCTTAATGAAAATCCACTTCAAGTGGAACATGTCGTCTCCAAGTCCACACAGGCTAATTCGGGACGATTCTTTAAGCACATGCATTAAGCCCCATTTCCCCAGAACGATTCTCGTTATTACATGGGTGCGATTTCTCATCATTTCAGCAGATTTTCTCCTTTTCAATGTCAAACTTATTTTACCAGAAGTTATTAAATTTGCTAAATCTATATACAAATGAGTTTATTTAAACCCTGTACTGGGGTTAGGGTATTGCCCTCCCCATAGTTGCTTCATAAATTTGACCCCTGTTAACCCTGAAATCAATAAGCACTGTGTATTTCAGAGTCATCAAGGCCAGACCTCAGGGACCAGCTCACAGTCCGGCCTGTACGGTGCCCGCCCCTCCAATGGATCTCAGTCCCAGCCCTTTACCACGCCGGGAACCAGCGCATCCGAAACCAGCAGGGGCCAGGACCCCTACCCTCAGGGACATCCTTCATCACTAGATAGGTTCTCACAGCTCCCTACCACAGGTAACATTTATTTTGTATGCATTTTTTAATTATAATAAATAATTTTAAAATTAAATTAAATATAACAATAATTATGTTTATAAAATTATGTTATGTATAAATAAAATAAAATTTTAGATAAAAATAATAAATTTAAATAAAATTAAGTATTTGATATAAAATAATATTTATTTAGTTCTTCTTATACACATGTAAGCAATACAATACAAACATAATTAGATAGGCTCCCAAAGTTCCCCCCTCAGGGTAACAGCGCAGGTAGTCCTTAGGTTGAACAATATTTATTTAGTTCTTCTTATATGCATGTACGCAATACAATACAAACAAATAAACTACTTATGGCAAAATATGCTAGAAAGGTAGACTTTGCTATATTGCTTAACATTAAGACTGCAAAGCACAATATGCTATGTCTCTCTGGTTTTAAAGGTAGCCCTTTAAAAGGGCCACAGCTGCCGCCTGGGTATTCTAGCCATCCGGGCAACATTCCATATGGGGCACTGTCTCAGGGCCCGCATCTGGAACACAGCAGTGCTAGTGCAGTGAACGAGAAAGACATCACTCAGTTTGCCCAGGATCTGTTGGAACAGTTCGGAAACCACTCTCGCTCTGTGGAGTTGACTACTCGAGGAGACGGGAAATCTAGTCACGGTGATATAAGACTCGGGGAGGTGGGGGGTGTGTGCGGTGGGTTACATTCCAGTAATTCTCAGGATATAAGGCTCGGCGGTGCGAGCGTTGAGAAGATACTCAAGCTTGACAGTGAGATGTTGAAGTTTGAGGCCGAGGGATCCAAACATGGCGCACTGCCCCGTCTGAACATCCACATGTCTGGGGAGCAGATCATAGAAACCTGCAGGGGATACGGTGAGTACTTGTGTAGTCTCTTCTTAAAAGTCTCTTCTTTAAGAAAAGGGGGAAGTGCAATATCTGATTAGCCTGTGAAGGGTGCAGAGGCTAATCTGGGTGGACACCTCCTGCTTTTATCTGGGTGGACACCTCCTGCTGACATCGCACTGTATTTTCTGGGTGGACACCTCCTACTTTTATCGCACTGTATTTTCTGGGTGGACACCTCCTACTTTTATCGCACTGTATTTTCTGGGTGGACACCTCCTGCTGACATCGCACTGTATTTTCTGGATGGACACCTCCTGCTGACATCGCACTGTATTTTCTGGATGGACACCTCCTGCTGACATCGCACTGTATTTTCTGGATGGACACCTCCTGCTGACATCGCACTGTATTTTCTGGGTGGACACCTCCTGCTGACATCGCACTGTATTTTCTGGATGGACACCTCCTGCTGACATCGCACTGTATTTTCTGGATGGACACCTCCTGCTGACATCGCACTGTATTTTCTGGGTGGACACCTCCTACTTTTATCGCACTGTATTTTCTGGGTGGACACCTCCTACTTTTATCGCACTGTATTTTCTGGGTGGACACCTCCTACTTTTATCGCACTGTATTTTCTGGGTGGACACCTCCTACTTTTATCGCACTGTATTTTCTGGGTGGACACCTCCTACTTTTATCGCACTGTATTTTCTGGGTGGACACCTCCTGCTGACATCGCACTGTATTTTCTGGATGGACACCTCCTGCTGACATCGCACTGTATTTTCTGGATGGACACCTCCTGCTGACATCGCACTGTATTTTCTGGATGGACACCTCCTGCTGACATCGCACTGTATTTTCTGGGTGGACACCTCCTGCTGACATCGCACTGTATTTTCTGGATGGACACCTCCTGCTGACATCGCACTGTATTTTCTGGATGGACACCTCCTGCTGACATCGCACTGTATTTTCTGGGTGGACACCTCCTACTTTTATCGCACTGTATTTTCTGGGTGGACACCTCCTACTTTTATCGCACTGTATTTTCTGGGTGGACACCTCCTACTTTTATCGCACTGTATTTTCTGGGTGGACACCTCCTACTTTTATCGCACTGTATTTTCTGGGTGGACACCTCCTACTTTTATCGCACTGTATTTTCTGGGTGGACACCTCCTGCTGACATCGCACTGTATTTTCTGGGTGGACACCTCCTGCTGACATCGCACTGTATTTTCTGGGTGGACACCTCCTGCTGACATCGCACTGTATTTTCTGGGTGGACACCTCCTGCTGACATCGCACTGTATTTTCTGGGTGGACACCTCCTGCTGACATCGCACTGTATTTTCTGGGTGGACACCTCCTGCTGACATCGCATTATTTGTTTAAAGGAATGCTCTTCTGAAGGAAAATACAGCCGAATGGGATAGTGACGTCCAGGGCTCCCTCTGGCTCAAAATTTTCTGTAGCCAAATTTACCTTTTTATGTCTTAATTCTTATCATTTTGGATATTTTATGGGTTATTATGTAGAAATCCTTTGTAGCCAAATGAATTGTTTTGTAGCCAAATTTCCTTATTAGTAGCCATTGGCTAATTTGGCGAATGGCAGAGTAAGCCCTGGACGTCCCTGATAAGCCTGTGCAGACTGCATAGGCTAACATTGGATGACACTTCACCCTATTCACTAAACTCATTTATCCCAGAAAAAGGCTCAATATGCCTGATATTCATGCACTCCATCAGCAAAATAGACATGGTCTGGAACTTTACTAATCCTCATCACTGCAATCACCTTGTGTAACATTAATATATGCACATTGACAAAAGATTTGAGGTCACTTTAGTTTGAAAGCTTGAATTAGTGAAAATCTGTAATTGATATATAATCTTGTGACCACGAGGTGTGAGTCTTCTAAAGATCTGTTCAAAGACTCTAAGCTCTGGTTTTTCCCAAGGAATAGAGTCTCGTGTGTCTATATAAAGACAAAGCTTTTCATCTAGTCATGTAAAAAAATAGGTTTTAACTAAATAGTTGAAATAAATGTATGTTTTGTATTTATTTGGTATTGATGTAAAATAGTGATTTTTCAATGTGGTATTTTGCATTTCATATTTAGGCTTACTCTTTTTATTGCATATAAAAGACGTTACTTCTTTCTCATTGCATATTCAGTCTGATGTTTTCCATGGCATAGTCAGTGTGTATTTTTGATATCAGTATAAATATAAGGCTGCTGCTTTTTATGGCATATTTAGGCTAATACTTACATTTGTTAGTTGTATATTCAGGAATGAGTGATATTTGTTATTCTTGTATTTTCAGGAAGGAGTGATATTTTCTATGGCATATTTAGGAGGATACTTTTCTTCCTAAATTTTCTATTACATTTTTAGGCTTTTCATTGTTTGTTGTGTATTCAGGGAAGAGTGGTCTACAGACTGGTATCCTAGGTGACCGGCCCCCACCTCGCCCGCCCAGCCCCCCACAACCCCCTCTGCCAAAGGACCGCCTGAACCCCCCAACACCCAGTGTATATGTGAGTAGGACTCCCTGCCAGGGGATATACTTATACTAAATTGTGTGGACTTAGCTTTGAGAGGCAATTTCTTTACACACCTGCTTCATGAATACTTAAATATATTCATCTATGAGGTATAAGTTATATTAAAGCTAGTGAGATATATCTGAGATCTGCTCATCAAAGCAACTTGTCACCATGGCATAGTGGATATATATCCCTAGCGATCAGGAGGTTATGTATTTTATCTCCACTAGGGAGGGTTCTTAAAATCTTCCCCATAGAAAACAAAGACTGGATCTACTCAGGAACAGACTGGGGTGTTTCAATAAACCTTAGGCAATGGAGCTAAAATAAATAGTGAAAAGATCAGTTTAAACTAAAGAAACTTTTGCTCCTTGGACTGGCCAACAAATGTTGGAACTGAAGAAGGATGCGAGTTCCCGGAGCTTAAAGCCGAAAGTGTCTCCCCTAAGTAGCCTGTTAAGACTGCACAGGCTAATCTGGGACGACACTTTACAAACTTGCATTTAGTTTGTTTATATGATTATCATACACAGTTGGAGCTGAAGAAGGATGCCAGTTCCCCGGAGCTCCAGCAGTATTGCCAGTCCCAACCTGTTGTGGTCATACGTGGCATGGCCAGCGCACTCAAACTTGGTATGTGTAACCTCAGGTATATGTAAAGATTTGCGATGCAACCAAAGGGATATTTATCATCATTTTGGGATTTGTTAAAGTGGAATAAATGCATTAGGGTAAAGTGTTGTCCCCGAATAACCTGTGAAGAGACACTTCATTCACATGCATTAAGCCTAGTTGTCCCAGCACAAGGTTTAATTTATTAGAAGTTTCCAAGAAAAATAAATTATGTCTTCTGCTGTGGGTCACATCATGTTCATCTCATCATAGTCATTTCCTATTGCCGTTCTTCTAACATCAAATAAGGTTTCTGAATCGATAGGGTTCACACAGACCTTGAAAAGTGCTAAAAATTAATGTTTAGCTTGAAAAGTCATTAAAAACAATCTGGAGGACTTGAAAGTGTATATTTCCAACCATACCCTGAAAAGTTCTAGCGACCGGGAGGTCACGGGGTGGACCCCACCAAAGATACCAAGTACTGGTTCTAGTCCAAGGAAGTTAACACAAGTGTTTCAAATAACCTAAGGCTATCTATGCAATAAGTTTATATAAATAAACAGGTTAAAACTTAAGTACCCCAATTTGTTTGCAAAAAAGCTTGATTTTAAATTGATGATTGTTCTACCGGATCCGAAAAAGAATTTTAAAATGGGCTGTGATATGTGAAAAGGGGTTTAATTGGTGTGCATTAAGTGTCGTCCCAGAAAAGCCTGTGCAGTCCACATAGGCTAACAAGGCAAGAATCTTTCCGCTTTTATGATCTTTTGGTTTCAAGAAAGTCTCTTATTAGCAAAAATCCAGTGTAGGCCAAAAGTGTTGTCCCTGATAGCAGGGTTCACAGGCTCATCTGGGACAACACTTAAGGCACATGCATTAAACCCCCTTTTCACAGAGCGCAACTCAATTGTGTATTGTGTTCCCAGATCTCGGCCTGTTCTCCACCAAGAGCTTGGTGGAGGCCAATGCAGACCACCCTGTGGAGGTGAGGACACAGAAGATGCAGGCTCCAGACGAGAACAGGGACCAGTACGGTAACAAGGTGTGGCAGTGTGAGAGTTCACGTAACCGCACCACGATAGCCCGGTATGCCCAGTACCAGGCCGCCAGTTTCCAGGAGTCTCTCAAGGTATGGCAATATTGGAGGACAGTGAGTGATTGCATAGGCATTTCACAGTTTGTTTGATTTGGGTGACCTTGAGTGAGGCTCAATTTAAGTAAATAAAATTTTCACTTTACACAAAAGCATATGATCCATAATTGTGTTGCTTAAATAAGGGCTCTTAAAAGATTTGAAGGAAATCAACATAATTGCAGAAATTTATTAATCATGCAGATGGGTGCTTAGTTATTACACTTCTTAAAACAACACCATGAAGAGTTACATTCCTTAGCCTCAATTACTATGAAGTGTTACATCTATTGGCTCCAATTGCACCATGAAGAGTAACAGTCCTTTGCTGCAATTACACCATGAAGAGTTACATCCCGTAGTTCCAATGACTCCATCAAGAGTTACATCCTTTAGCTCCAATTACACCACGAAGAGTTACATCCCTTAGCTCCAAGGACTCAACGTCGAGTTACATCCTTTAGCTTTAATTACACCATGAAGAGTTACATCCCTTAGCTCCAAGGACTCAACGTCGAGTTACATCCTTTAGCTTTAATTACACCATGAAGAGTTACATCCCTTAGTTCCAATTACAAGATGAAAAGTAGCATCCCTTTGTTCCAATTACGCCATGTACAGTTACATCTCTTAATGTCAATTACACCATGAAAAGTTACATCCCTTTATTCAAATGATTCCATGAAGAGTTACATCCCTTAGTTCCAATTTATTACATCATGAAGAGTTACATCCTTTAGCTCCAATGACTGCATGAAGGGACACATCCCATAGCTACGATGACTCCTTTAAGAGTTACATCCCTTAGCTCTGATGACTCCATGAAGAGTTACATCCCTTAGCTCCAACATCTCCATGAAGAGTTACATCCCTTAGCTCCTATGACTTCATGAAGAATTGTCCCATATAATTGGCCACTTAATTACAGCTGTAGCTCTATATTTGCTATTTGTACATTTTAGGAGGAGCATGAGAAGGCCAAGGGCATCTTTAAGGAGTCGGACAGTGACTCCAACTCATCCATTACTTCAAGGTTTGTACACCTTAGCAACTCTTCCATTTTACACTGTATGTTGTTTTGCTTAAAGTTAGCACAGAAATTGCACTGTTTCCAAATGTAAAACAATAATTATTTGCATAAAAAATTAACCTTAAATTTCTCAAAGATGGCCAATAAAAAGAATAGGAACTGAATATTATGATTTAATTGAATGAGAAGATTCTGAAGTAGAACTTAATGTTTAGCTCGGCTGTTTTCGGAGAAAACCCGAGGTATTGTCATAGCCAGCTCGTCGTCCGCCACAGTCGTCAGCCTAAAACCTTAACATTGGCTCTAAAATCAAAGTGCTTCCACCTACAACTTTGAAACTTGATATGTAGATGCACCTTCATGAGTTCTACACGCCACACCCATTTTTGGGTCACTAGGTCAAAGGTCAAGGTCACTGTGACCTCTAAAAAAAATATAAAAAAATCTGACAAGCTTTCGCAGCCGAGCGTGGCACCCCTTATGTGGTGCTCTTGTATTAAAATTCGTTTTGACATTGTAATTTGTATTTTATTGATTTAATAATATAACATTTTATTAATACTTACATTATTTTATTTTTCCCAATGTCCTAATGTATCATGCTATTTTCCAATCCTAAAGGCTGTAAAATTATAAAGCAAAAAAATTATCTTTTACCCTTTCCCTCTTCTAAGCAAAGTGAAAATGGCTATGTGCAAACAGCATAAAACCAGAACAGCATGTGAATAACTAGCAGTCTGTTCAGGTTTTTTGCTCTTTGCTGCAAATCAGTATCTAGGGTTTGGAAATGAAGCTTGAAAAACTTGAATCTAGAAAGAAGGGTTTTAAATGAAATATAACTTTCTAAGGGACAAATCATTAAAAATTCATATCTTAGTTGTAGATGGTTAAATCAGAGAATACTTGAAGTTTAAAACCTGTTATTTGACCTCTATTGTCTCTTAAGCTGTAGGCTAATTTATGAAAAAAATTGATTTTGTTATTGGGTAGAACCAAAACTATTTTCCATTCATTGAAATTTATCTTTGGGAGAAAGTATAACTATGTTTAGCCAGCATAAGTTTCGTAGATATTACAATTACTTGATGTAATGGCTATCCTATTCCCCATCCATGCAGGCGCAAGAAGGCTAAGATGATCAAGTTTGGCACAAATGTGGACCTATCTGACCCCAAGAAGTGGTATCAGCAGCTGCAGGAGATTGCCAAGTTGCCAGCGTTCTGTCGCCTGGTGTCCGGCAGCAACATGCTGAGTCACCTTGGCCACACCATACTGGGCATGAACACCCTGCAGCTCTATATGAAGGTGCCAGGCTCTAGGACACCAGGTTGGCTGCTTCCCTTTCTCACACACAATTTTATTGCATGCATTGACTTGTATTGGCAGTTGATAATCAGCGACACAAATCACAGTTATTTCCCCTAGAGTTTAAAGAGCACTGATTTAAATTACAAGCGTTTTATTGATAAAAATAAAATAAAAACATATAAATCTTTTTGTGGTCTTTTTTATGCTTTATTTTAATATTTTGGAAATTGTTACCATCAAATAGGAAAAATGGTCAGAAAATGTGTCTGGGAATGGTTGAGTTTTTCCAGTAGCAATTTAATACAGAGAAAAAACACTGCATTTGTACTGTTACACTATATGAGTTTTGTCATTATGAATAAACTGTGTTTGCTGGTTTTCTAGGCCACCAAGAGAACAACAACTTCTGTTCTATCAACATCAACATCGGCCCTGGGGACACGGAGTGGTTTGCAGTGCCAGAGCAGTACTGGGGTGTGATCTGTAACATGTGTGAGAGGTATGTACTGGGTTGTGTACCGAGGTGTGATCTGTAACATGTGTGAGAGGTATGTACTGGGGTGTGATCTGTAACATGTGTAAGAGGTATGTACTGGGGTGTGATCTGTAACATGTGTTAGAGGTAGGTGCTGGGGTGTGATCTGCAACATGTATGAGAGGTATGCACTGGGGTGTGATCTGTAACATGTGTTAGAGGTAGGTGCTGGGGTGTGATCTGCAACATGTGTTAGAGTTAGGTGCTGGGGTGTGATCTGTAACATGTGTTAGAGGTAGGTGCTGGGGTGTGATCTGCAACATGTATGAGAGGTATGCACTGGGGTGTGATCTGCAACATGTGTTAGAGTTAGGTGCTGGGGTGTGATCTGCAACATGTGTTAGAGGTAGGTGCTGGGGTGTGATCTGCAACATGTGTTAGAGGTAGGTGCTGGGGTGTGATCTGCAACATGTATGAGAGGTATGCACTGGGGTGTGATCTGTAACATGTGTTAGAGGTAGGTGCTGGGGTGTGATCTGCAACATGTATGAGAGGTATGCACTGGGGTGTGATCTGTAACATGTGTTAGAGGTAGGTGCTGGGGTGTGATCTGCAACATGTGTTAGAGTTAGGTGCTGGGGTGTGATCTGTAACATGTGTTAGAGGTAGGTGCTGGGGTGTGATCTGCAACATGTATGAGAGGTATGCACTGGGGTGTGATCTGCAACATGTGTTAGAGTTAGGTGCTGGGGTGTGATCTGCAACATGTGTTAGAGGTAGGTGCTGGGGTGTGATCTGCAACATGTGTTAGAGGTAGGTGCTGGGGTGTGATCTGCAACATGTGTGAGAGGTATTTAGATTGAACAGATTTAGTTGAGATTTCCTTTAAACGAAAAATTTCATACAATCCGAAAGTGTTATCCCTGATAAGCCTGTGCAATATGCTAAGGCTAATATGGGTAGAAACTTATCGCTTTGCATTTTAACCAGTTTTTTCAAGAACAAGGTTCACTGCATGTTTCCATATCAGGAACAACGTTTTGAAATTTGTCATTGTAGAGAGAAGCATATTTCAGTTCTTATAATTCCAATGCATGTTTCTGTTTTAGGAACAACGTGGACTATGCGTCTGGTTCTTGGTGGCCCATACTGGAGGACCTGTATGATGAGAATGTGCCCGTGTATCGCTTCATACAGAAGCCCGGGGACCTGGTCTGGGTTGGGCCGGGGTGTGTCCACTGGGTGCAGGCTATTGTGAGTATACATGGCATAGAATGTTGACTGCCAGTCTATACTTATACTGGCCTTAGTAAAGATATCATTTCTGATATGGTGTAGAATGTTGACTGCTGTTCTATACTTTGGTCTTAGTAAAGACATCATTTCCGAGTCCTATTGTGCTAGCGTTGGTATGCTAGCTATGGAATGCATGGGTTTTGTCAATTGTTCAAATGTGAACCTCATTCTGAGAAAATGGGGCTTAATGCATGTGCATAAAGTGTCATCCTAGATCAGCCTGTGTAGTCAGCACAGGTTAATAAGGGACAACACTTTCTGCCTAAACTATATTTATGTTTAGAAGATACTTCCTTTCAACAAAAATGTCATAACATCAGAAAGCCTGCCTAATAAGGCTGTGCGATGGATGATATTTTCTGCTGTAATAACATTTTAAATGAAGTCTCTTTTAAGTGAAAGTCCAATTTAGGCAAAAAGTGTTGTCTGCACAGGCTAATCTGGGATGATAATTAACGCACAAGCATTTAACTCATTTATGCCTAGCATCTAGAAAAAAGGCCTTGGAAAATAGCGTAGACCAAGATGAGACGCCGCATGATGCGGCGTCTCATCTGGGTCTGCGCTGTTTGCTTAAAGGAATTTCTGTAAGAAATTATCTAAATGTAGAAATAAATATTCTAGACGTCCCTAATTTTGGAAATAAATTGATCCAATTTAGAAGGATGGGATAGTCCACTAGACATAAATGGGTTAAACCCTATTTTCCCAGATTGCAGCTCAATTATGTTACTGTGTGTCCTGCTGTAGGGCTGGTGTAACAACATTGCCTGGAACGTGGGCCCCATGACAACACGGCAGCTACAGATGGGACTGGAACGATACGAGTTCAACAAACTCCAGAACTACAAGTCCATTGTGCCCATGCTGCACCTCGTGTGGAATATCGCAAAGAATGTGAAAATTACTGACCAGAAACTGTTCGACTTACTCAAGTATGTCAGATAAGTATATAACTATAAAAGATAAAAGTATGTCAAATAATAGACTAGAAACTGTTAGAGTTATACAGGATCTGGCACAAGTTGTCCTATCATACCATATTTTATTAAACGAGTTCAGGAATTTTGTTAGTAAGCTAGCCTTTGGCAAGCTTACTAACGAATCTCCTGGACGAGTTTAATAAAATTTGGTATGATATGACAACAAGTGTCCGATCTTTTTTATCAGATGCTTTTAAATGAGCAAATTGAATAAATATTTACGCAAACATGATGATAAATCCCGAATGTTTATTACATTTCGTGACGTCATTTGACGTTGCAACGTCATTTCAACAAAATAACAAAATGCCATTGGTCAATAAACAAAAACTAAGCCAATGGAAATCCTTAAAAAGTATATTACACATGTGTTAGATAAAAATATATGTAATGGTTATATTACATGGGAAACAGGGTATGGCATGTGATAAACTCAAGTATGTCAGCCTTTTCTATACCGGTACCTGTAAAATTACTTCTTGATAAAACCATGCAAAGTGGGTGTTTTTAAAAATAAAATGCAAATGAAACAAGAATTTTTTTTGCAGATTATTTTATCAAATTTGTAGTTAAATTGTTAACATAGACCCACATATTGCAATTATTTCTCTATAAAAATCAATATGTCCTACATAATTATGCATTCAACAGTACAATCTTATCAGGGGCAACACTTGCCGCTTGTATGGAATTTCTTGTGTAAAGGAAGCCTCTTCTAAACAAAAATCTATTCATGATAGCAGTTACTGAAATTGAGATTTAAATCTACAAGCAAGTCGGGCTAGAACTATGGGAATTTGAACAAGCCCGAGTCAGATTTTACTGGCCCAAACATTTTTGTTAAAAATGCAGATAAACATAACATAAAACATCAAAAGAAGCATTCTGATTCATTTATTCAATCTTTAGAACACAATACAAATCTCTTATTAATTTCATCTTAATCCAAGTTAGCTTCCTCGTCATCTGAGCCAGCCTCTTTCGGATCCTGAAATAAGAAGAAATTCATTTCACACACGGATTTCAATCAAATCACAATTATAAATATATACATCAAGTTTAAGTAAAAAATTAGCAGAAAGCTACCCCATATATCCATGTGAAAGAGAGAGCAAACCTGAACCACCTGAAAATATATAAGCAATTTAAAAAAAAAAGCCAGGTTATTCTACAAAAAGCCAGTTGACAAATGCGTCAATCACAGTTACCTCAGATTCGCATTCCTCAACGACGTACTTTAATGACAACTGTTCGGCCATTACTCTCTGTGTCCCGAACGCAACGCAAAACATTTATTTTATATAATAGTAATCCGGGAATCACAAAACCATGCCCTTCATGCGCAGTAATCCAATTATCGGCTGATTGCCCAGCACGTGTGCGCAGTGTGTTAAAACATAAGCGGCTGTTGATTTAAGCGGCTCAAAACTTTGTTTACAAATATTGAAAATGAAAGTGGAACTCGTTTTCTGTTTAATGAATTGTACAAGCACGTCGGGCTTGTAATATTGGATTTCCTACAAGCCCGAAAGAAAAAATACTAGTTTTTTGCTGTCGGACTAGTGCGAATTTCGACGACTGTGATAGAAAGAGTCGTCCCTGATTAGCCTGTGCACACCACACAGGCTTATCTAGGATTAAACTATACAAACATGCATTAAGGCCAGTTTTCCCAAAATGAGGCACAATTATTTGTATTGATCATTACTATGTTATTGGTTTCTTGTTGCAGGTCCACCCTGATGTCCTCTCTACGTAACATCCAGTTTACAATGGACTTTGTGACCGACATGGGACTGGACATCAAATGGCACGGCAGGGTAGAGGGAGAGGCTGCACACTACTGTAACGTGTGTGAGGTGAGTGGGCTACATAGTAGGGTGGGAGAGGCTTCACACTACTGTTATGTGTTTGGTGAGTGGGCTACATAGTAGGGTGGGGAAGGCTGCACACTACTGTAACGTGTGTGAGGTGAGTGGGCTACATAGTAGGGTGGGAGAGGCTTCACCAGACTGTTGTGTATGGTGAGTGGGCTACATAGTAGGGTGGGGAGGCTGCACACTACTGTAACGTGTGCGAGATGAGTGGGCTACATAGTAGGGTGGGGAAGGCTGCACACTACTGTAACGTGTGTGAGGTGAGTGGGCTACATAGTAGGGTGGGAGAGGCTTCACACGACTGTTATGTGTATGATGAGTGGGCTACATAGTAGGGTGGGGAGGCTGCACACTACTGTAACATGTGCGAGATGAGTGGGCTACATAGTAGGGTGGGGAAGGCTGCACACTACTGTAACGTGTGTGAGGTGAGTGGGCTACATAGTTGGGTGGGAGTGGCTTCACACTACTGTTATGTGTTTGGTGAGCGGGCTACATAGTAGGGTGGGGAGGCTGCACACTACTGTTACATGTGCGAGATGAGTGGGCTACATAGTAGGGTGGGAAGGCTGCACACTACTGTAACATGTGTGAGGTGAGTGGGCTACATAGTAGGGTGGGAGAGGTTTCACACTACTGTTATGTGTTTGGTGAGTGGGCTACATAATAGTGTGGGGAGGCTGCACACTACTGTAACGTGTGTGAGGAGAGTGGGTTACATAGTAGGATGGGTTACATAGTAGGATGGGGAAGGCTGCACACTACTGTTACGTGTGTGAGGTGAATGGGCTACATAGTAGGGTGGGGAAGGCTGCACACTACTGTAATGTGTGTGAGGTGAGTGGGCTACATAGTAGGGTGGGGAAGGCTGCACACTTCTGTAACGTATGTGAGGTGAGTGGGCTACATAGTAGGGTGGGGAGGCTGCACACTACTGTAACGTGTGCGAGGTGAGTGGGCTACATAGTAGGGTGGGGAGGCTGCACACTACTGAAATGTGTGTGAGGTGAGTGGGCTACATAGTAGGGTGGGGAAGGCTGCACACTACTGTAACATGTGTGAGGTGAGTGGGCTACATAGTAGGGAGGGGAGGCTGCACACTACTGTAACGTGTGCGAGGTGAGTGGGCTACATAGTAGGGTGGGGAGGCTGCACACTACTGTAACGTGTGCGAGGTGTGTGGGCTACATAGTAGGGTGGGGAAGGCTGCACACTACTGTAACGTGTGAGAGGTGAGTGGGTTACATAGTAGGGTGGGAAGGCTGCACACTACTGTAAAGTGTGCGAGGTGAGTGGGCTACATAGTAGGGTGGGGAAGGCTGCACACTACTGTAACGTGTGCGAGGTGAGTGGGCTACATAGTAGGGTGGGGAGGCTGCACTCTACTGTAACATGTGCAAGGTGAGTGGGCTACAAAGTAGAGTGGGGAGGCTGCACACTACTGTAACGTGTGCGAGGTGAGTGGGCTACATAGTAGGGTGGGGAAGGCTGCACACTACTGTAACGTGTGTGAGGTGAGTGGGCTACATAGTAGGGTGGGGGAGGCTGCACACTACTGTAACGTGTGTGAGGTGAGTGGGCTACATAGTAGGGTGGGGGGGGCTGCACACTACTGTAACGTGTGCGAGGTGAGTGGGCTACATAGTAGGGTGGGGAAGGCTGCACACTACTGTGACGTGTGCGAGGTGAGTGGGCTACATAGTAGGGTGGGGGAGGCTGCACACTACTGTAACGTGTGCGAGGTGAGTGCACAAGAACTATTATCATGCACTTAAAAATAGAGTTAATGCCCTTTGTTGTTTGTATATGATTGAACTTTTGAGGGCTATATCTCAGATACTCTACAATATTTCAATAATTTAGCATGAAACTTCATGGGTGTATAGATATCAATGAGGAAAATTGCTTTACCCTTCACATTACCTTTGAGTTCTGCACCCATATATTAAACGGTGGGGGATATCAATTTTAGTGTTTTTTTCTGGTTTATCTTTCATTTGAATTCTTTTTGTAATAGTATGGAAAGTGGTTGACACAATGAGGCCACATGACATATATTCTGTACAACATCATTGCTGTTGTAGTTGATGTTGCGAAGGCACATACCAACATGCTTTCCAAATAACATTAAAGGCAAGAATGAGATGATAAAATCATCAGTATTCAAGTGGTTGCTAATGTATTGTTGCAGTGTGGAGATGTTCAACATTCACTGGGTTGACCACAAACTATTTAAATAATATATATTTCTAGGCATGAAATTTCTTAGTTTTTCAAAATATGACTGTTTTGTGGACATGTTAATTGGTAGATTTCTGATATGAGGGATAAAAATAAGGAATTTGCATTGGTCATTTTTCAATGTGTTTGTGTTAAATTCTTTATGTGGTCAATCCACGAAACTCAACACAAATTTATGTTCCACAACTTATTATGATTGTACAGTATTTTAGCAAGATTGTTACATTTTGAACTTGATTAGGAAATATATTAACATTTGCCAGGTGGAGGTGTTTAACATCCTCTTCGTGAAGGAACAGGATAGCAAGTTTGTGGTGCACTGCCAGGGCTGCAGTGTGAAGATGCAGCCCAAACTGGAGGGCTTTGTAGTCCTCAACCAGCACCGACTGGAAGATCTCATTGCCATCTATAACAGCTTCACTATGCAGCTACCTGCCAGGCAGATCAACACTTACTAGGTACGGGAACCACTTGCTAGGTACGGGAACCACTTGCTAGGTACGGGAACCACTTACTAGGTATGGGAACCACTTACTAGGTATGGGAACCACTTACTGGTTATGGGAACCACTTGCTAGGTACGGGAACCACTTACTAGGTACGGGAACCACTTACTGGTTATGGGAACCACTTACTAGGTATGGGAACCACTTACTAGGTATGGGAACCACTTGCTAGGTACGGGAACCACTTACTAGGTACGGGAACCACTTGCTAGGTATGGGAACCACTTACTGGTTATGGGAACCACTTACTAGGTACGAGAACCACTTACTAGGTACAGAACCACTTAATAGGTACAGGAATCACTTACTAGATACGGTAACCACTTACTAGGTAAGGGAACCACTTACTAGGTACGGGAACCACTTGCTAGGTACGGGAACCACTTGCTAGGTACGGGAACAACTTACTAGGTACGGGAACCGCATACTGGGTACGGGGTGACCACAAAATGGGAACGTGGTAAAACATTCTAGGTATCATAACACACACTAGGTACGGAGGGACCACATACTAGGTAGGGGGTACACTTACTGTTAAATCATAATTGTAGGCATCAAAGTTAGGATGTGTGTGTTTTTTGTGTGTGTTTTTTAAATTGCTTTTTGTGGATATGTAAAGTTTTGGATTTTTATGTTGGAAAAAAAGGAATCTGCGCTGGCCATTTTCAGATTTGTCATTGTTAAATTCATGAATACATCAAACCGTGAAAAATCAACAAAAATTAATGTTCCACAAATAATTGTGAGTGTACCATATACTTAAGCAAGATTTTTACATGGAAACCTTTATGAATTGGAATAGGAGATTTGTTAGAATTTAAATTTAGGTCTGGAATTTTATGTTTTTATATGCCTATATACTTCTTTGTTATGGAGGTTTTATTTGTAATTGACTGTTCATAGATTTCTAGTATCTAAAATATGCCTTCATAATATTAAATGGCATTTTTTGTATTTGTCTTTTTCTAGTTTCTAAAATGTGCCTTAATTATTTTGAATGGCATTTTTTTAAATTTGTCTTTTAGGCAGCAATCAGTTTAATATTATTTTGAAAAATTTAATAAAATCAACAACAACAACAGACAATCAATGAGAGTGGATTGAAAAACAGTTGTATCTGTTGAATAGTTCTTTGTCAGATAGCACAGTTTCAGTAACGATCCTTGTACCATCCGAAGAAGACAATACTGATTGTCAGGTTTCATTTTATTGCAGATTACACAGCAGGGATTCATCACTCACAGACTGTACAGCCAGCCATCAGGACCTCTCATATCTCATCATCACGTATTTATAAGACATCATTGTCATCATCATTTCATTAACTCATGTGAGCCTTGTTCTGGGAATACTGGGCTTAATGCATGGGCTTAACCCTTAACCACTTAAATTCACATTTTGAAGCATTTGTAGTCCCTTAGAAAGTAACAGTTTGTTAAATACCTTTCTTACTAGATTCAAGTTTTACAGGCTTCATTTCAAACCCTTAGTTACTGATGAGCAGCAAACAGCATAAAACCTGAACAGACTGCGAGTTACTCACTGGCTGTTCTGGTTTTTTGCTGGTTGCAAAAGCCATTTTCACTTTGCTTCTTATGGGTGAAAGGGCTAAAGTGTAGTCCCAGATTAATCTGGCATGACACTTTTCGCTTAACTGGATTTGTGTTTAGGGCAGATTTCCATAAAAACAGAAAGTATTGTACTGGGTTAGCCTGTGCGGATAGTACAGGCTTATCTGGGACGACACTTAACGCAATGCAATAAGCCAGGTTTTCCCAGAAAGAGGCTCTATTTATAAGACATTGTCATCATCAAATCATTAAGAAGCAGATTCAGTGTAAGTGATGGTACCAAAGTGTGACTTCTTTCTGCTGCGTATCACAGGGCAGTTGTCCTGGAAACTGTGACATATTTGTATGACTGTTGGTGTCAAATGTGTCGCCATTTGTTATCATTCGTATTGATGTTATTTTTTGCAAATAATTATGTGTTTGTTTTTCATTGTTTATGTCTCTTTTCTCCATTCTGTATTAACTATGGATACATTAGTTATTGTGTTTAATATTGATAACCCTTTACCACTCAGGTACACACTCTGACGCGTATTTAGTCCCTTAAAAATCAATTAAAGATAAAGACCTTTCCTACTAGATTCAAGTTTTTAAATTCATTTCCAACTCTTCGATACTTTGAGCAGCAAAGAGCATATCACATGAACAGCCTTCGAGCTACTTGTAGACTGTTTTAGTTTTATGATTGTTTTACACTAGCCACAATAGTTTTACACAAAAGCTATTTACACAAAAGCTATTTACACAAAAGCTATTTACACAAAAGCTATTTACACTTTGCTTCTGAGTGTTAAAGGGTTAAAATAGCTCTCTGCTAATTTTATATTGCCACTAAAATTCAATCACATTGTTTTAAACAAGTCGTTTGTTTCATTATTGTCTTTGCAAACTTTTCTCACAGTCTTATTTATTTATGTTTCACTTTAAGCATAAACGCATAATATATTTTTCAATTATTTGTTTAGAAACACTATATAGACTTTAAAGAGGTAATAAAGAACGAATGACGTAAAATGGAAAATGTTTGTATGAAGTTTTTGTTCCTGACTGTATTTAAAATACAGGGTCATGTGTGAAACTTGTGTGAAGATTGTGTTTAATTAAGTCTGTCTTTAAGAAAACAGGGTTTAATGCATGTGTGTAAAGTGATGTCCCAGATAAGCCTGCGCAGTCCGCTTTAATGGAAAATCATTAAAAGAAATACTCTTTAAATGAGAATCCAGTCAAAGCAAAAAGGGTCGTCCCATATCAAGCCTGTGCTGACTTCGCAGGCTAATCTATACAACACTTTTCCCACATTAATGAAGCATGTTTTTTCCCGAGTGGGCTCATTTAGATTTTTAACTTATGGAACTTAACCCATTTATGCCAAGTGGACTCTCCTATCCTTCTAAATTGGATCAATTTATTTCCAAAATTAGGGATGTCTAGTATATTTATTTCTATTATTAGAATATTTCTTACAGAAATTCCTTTAAGCAAACAGCGCAGACCCTGATGAGACGCCGCATCATGCGGCGTCTCATCTGGGTCTTCGCTGTTTGCCAAGGCCTTTTTTCTAGACACTAACCATAAATGGGTTAAAACATCTTTATGGTTTATCTTGCAATTCACAACTTGACAATATTGTTAATGTATTTTTTGATGACCAAAATACAATAGGGTATCTGATATTATTTCTTAATTAAAATGTACTTACATGTTTAGATGGAATTTTAAAAATTTGAAGCACGCATTAGTATAAAAGTACCTTCTTTTGTGGTTTTGTTCATTTCAGATAACATCTTTATTGTCCGCTTGAATACTAGTGAGACATTAATATTTATTACAAAACATTATTCATTTGTGTTTTAAAATGCAGTAGAAAGAAACCTACTTATGTATATTTTTTCATAACTTCACTAATTATTTTGGTATAGTTTAGAACAAATTTTTGCTTTTACTTCAAATGCATTTGTGTAATGCTATATCTTTTTGCAATGAATTCAACATTTTATGATATTTCTGCAAGTATTATTTTAATAGATGTCAATGTGTGTACATGTTTTAACATTGTTCATGACAAATTGTATTATATATTCATTTTGTTACTGTTGCACTTTTCAACACTTTGTTATCTTTATTTAAGAATTGCATGCCCAGGCATACAATGGTTTAACTGTTTACATTTTTTGTTTGTATTGAAATATGCTTGAAATTATGCATTGATCAGAATCAATGTGAAAACTTGCATATCAAAATGTTAAGATGAGTGGCGTTCCGAGAAAACTGGGCTTAATGTATGTGTGTCAAGTGTTGTTCCATATTTGCCTGTGCTAATCAGGGACGACACTTGACGCCTAAATTGGATTTTTGCCAACAATAGACTTCATTTAAACAAAAAATGTCTTAAGGGCGGAAAGTGTCTTCCCTGATTAGCGCAGGCTAATCTGGGATGACACTTTACGCACAAGCATTATGCCCAGTTTTCTCAGAATGCGACTCAAATGTTAAGATAATTTTTGGGGTGATCTATTCCTTCAAATTACTCAGAGGTGTGATTTTTTTCTCCTTTTCAACCTCAAACTAATTTTACAAACATTTAAAAACAGTTATTAACTTTGCTATATCTATATACAAATGAAGAATTTAGTTGAACCCTGGAGGTTCAGGTATTCTGCATCCTCGAGGTGGTACTTAAATCACACCCTTGATTAATGTTATTATAGATGCTATAAAAAAATACACAGTCACTGGTTCGTGTACATTTCGCCCGATTGATGCAAAAAGGTACCATGTGCCGTTTGATTTCAATGTTGCATGGTACCTTTTTTGCACCAAGGGGGCGATTTATCCTGTTACAGAGAATTGTAGCATACTGTGTTGATTTAATATCATGTCATGAAACAGATATACTTGGCTTCATCTTCAGTTTAGTATGTTTTGTTGAATGTATTGAATGAAAATTAAAGTGTAAAATAACATTCAACTCGGATTTGTTTTTAGTACTACTGCCCCAAATGTGTTTATGCATTTAGCCTTACGATGTGGTGATCACAGAACTTTTTAATGTTTTTAATGTTTTAATTATGCCCCCCCTTCGAAGAAGATATTGTTTTGCACATGTCGGTCTGTCGGTCCGTCCGTCCACCAGATGGTTTCTGGATGATAACTCAAGAACGCTTAGGCCTATGTTCATGAAACTTCATAGGTACATTGATCATGACTGTCAGATGACCCCTATTGATTTTTAGGTCAAAGGTCAAGGTCACAGTGACTCGAAATAGTAAAATGGTTTCCGGATGATAACTCAAGAATGCTTAGGCCTAGGATCATGAAACTTCATAGGTACATTTATCATGACTGGCAGATGACCCCTATTGATTTTCAGGTCACTAGTTCAAAGGTTAAGGTCACAGTGACTCGAAACAGTAAAATGGTTTCCGGATGATAACTCAAGAATGCTTACGCCTAGGATCATGAAACTTCATATGAACATTGATCATGATTAGCAGATGACCCCTATTGATTTTCAGGTCAATAGGTCAAAGGTAAAGGTCACAGTGACTCGAAACAGTAAAATGGTTTCCGGATGATAACTCAAGAATGCTTAGGCCTAGGATCATGAAACTTCATAGGTACATTGATTATGACTGGCAGATGACTCCTATTGATTTTCAGGTCACTAGGTCAAAGGTAAAGGTCACAGTGACTCAAAACAGTAAAATGGTTTCCGGATGATAACTCAGAATGCTTACGCCTAGGATCATGAAACTTCATAGGAACATTGATCATGACTGGCAGATGACCCCTTTTGATTTTCTGGTCACTAGGTCAAAGGTGAAGGTCACAGTGACTCGAAATAGTAAAATGGTTTCCGGATGATAACTCAAGAATGCTTACACCTAGGATCATGAAACTTCATAGGTACATTGATCATGGCTTTTTGATGAGACCTATTAATTTTCAGGTCACTAGGTCAAAGGTCAAGGTCACAGTGACAAAAAACATATTCACACAATGGCTGCCACTACAACTGACAGCCCATATGGGGGCATGCATGTTTTACAAATAGCCCTTGTTGTGTGTGCGTGTTGTCAGTATGTTAATAATGGCATATTATAAAAGATAGGCTCTGGGCTAAATGTGAAGGTTGGAGCTCCATAGAACTTGATTAAACCAGACAGACACTGTGGCTACTGTATGAGTATAAGGTACGAAAACGTAGGGAACAATCTGAGAAACTTCGCACAAATAGATCAAAAAAACTTCTTGAACAAATCCTATGTGATAGTTGTAATACATAATTTCATCAATTATTTTACTAAAGAAATAATTACATGTCGAAAATGAGAGGTTTGTGTGTCGCGTCCATTGCTGTCTAGTGCAGCAGTAAATTCCATAAGTGGCTTAGGTAAAGAGTAAGGTTGCACGGAAAAGGAACAAGGCACAATATATACTAACATGTGCAGGGAAGATGACATTTGCCGGAAAGTCAAACAATTCCAAAGAGGTCAAGTTAAAAGAATATTTTTTAATCCTTGCAATACTTCAAATAACAGAGAATTGTTCTTTAACCATAACACATGTTACAACAAGAGTTGTACAATTTTAAGTATAACCGTTTGTAACAAACACAGGGCATCGTAATAGTCAAGGTCATGCAAAGATCGCACATTCAAACAAGGTATGACGTAAGTGTATGATTGTCATGAGTCTGAGGGGGGGAGCTGGGAGCATATATATATATATATATTGATGTTCCTGCTCCATTGTCAACATCCTGTGGCATTAAACACAAGTATGCAGGATACATTATACACAGTGAAATTTGCTGTGGAGGGGGGTATATTGTATGAGACTGTCTGTTTGTATGTCTGTGTATCTGGTTGTTCACACATATCTTTCTCCATATTTATAAATAATATTTATGAACGAGTATCTAGTAATAGATCCCGGAAAATGGAAATAACGTTGTTGTGAAATATAATTATCTCCCTTGAAACACAAAAATACTCATTATTTCACTATATCTTCTAGATCCAACGTATTTCCACAGTGTCTCTAACATAGTGTTAGGGTATTTATGAATCCTGATCGGATCGTGCCCGAATACTACTATGGTTTCATGTTTGTGAATAAATGCCAATGTAACTGTCCCTTCTGTGTATGTAAAACTGTTCCAACTTAGGAGATGTGTTGCGGTGGTAGGGTGGGGTATATAACTGTGAATGAACCATCTTTGAATGGGGATGGGGATTTCACAGTATGTCAGCTTCATTCTGCATCGTAGCAAGGCGCCCACTCCGAAGTCTTTAATAGGAATATGTCTGTTTGTATGTCTGCGTATCTGGTTGTTTACACATATCTTTGTACACATATATATATATATATATATATATATATATATATATATATATATATATATATATATATATATATATATATGTATATATATATATATATGTATATATATATATATATATGTATACATATATGTGTGTGTGTGTGTATGTGTGAATGAGCTGGTGTGTTACTATGCTGTTGAAGTTGGATAGGTATTTACCAACAGCCACAAAATTGCGCCTATCAGTCGTATGAATAAATCTTCACAGAACAGTTCGCACAGATGATTTTTTTTGTCGATTTTATTTCAATGAAGAAACATACACTAGTCGAACGACGTAAAAAGTGGCATCATAAATGTTTGTAAAATCATACATGTCATTCGATAAGTTGTCGAGTACGCACAAATCAGTATCACAAATCACAAAACAAACATACGTAAGAAGATCCAGTAACTTGTTATTGGAATAAATCAATTTATAATTTTTATGTCCCCCACCACTATAGTGGGGGACATATTGTTTTTGCCCCGTCTGTTGGTTTGTTTGTTTGTGTGTTTGCGTCAAACTTTAACATTTGCCATAACTTTTGCAATATTAAAGATAGCAACTTCATATTTGGCATGCATGTGTATCTCGTGGAGCTGCACATTTTGAGTGGTGAAAGGTCAAGGTCAATGTCATCTTTTAAGGTCAAAGGTCAAATATATAGCTTCGAAGCGGCGCAGTAGGGGACATAGTGTTTCTGACAAACACATTTCTTGTTGATATTAAAAATTGCTGACCTGGTGTAGACCCACACATCTAAAAGAAAACAGCAGTGTTGCTTTTCTTCCAACAGATAGGCAACACAAATTGTATTGTTTTAATTAGTTTTTTGTGTGTATCATCACTAGATTTGTTCAATCACTAGATTTGTTCATACCGGAAAATGGGAAAATAATATGATTTCGAATATTCAGTCTTAAAATACTAACGCATACAAGTAAAGTTTACAACTCCCCATTATGGGCTTATATCGTTTAACTATTTGTGTTTGATGTATTTCTTGGATCGTATTATCATATAAGCTGAGGTAGCTATAATAACTCGACCGATACATTTGCGGAGTTTCATTATGGCCTTATAGTAGTAAGTAAACGATAACAATTGGCTTCCAACACACTTAATAGTACCGACCAAGAACGTTTAGCGGATCTCAATATCGTTTTGAGTCATTAATATATATTCATATTGATAACATACGTTAGCCAACATGTATATGATGATCCTTTATGATTACAACAATACAGCATGTTGGTATGGTGATCATCCTAAGTTGCGTTGTTGTTTTCCTTTATAACTAGACTATTAATCATGATGCATGTTTATATTGTAAAAGCAAACGAAGCACATTGAAGACTTTTGGCATCACCGACATCGAACGCATGGCAGTTCCCTAGCAAGTAGAAGAAAAACGTTTGTTTCTATCGTTTAAAAGGGAATTTTTCACGTTTGGACAAATTGAAAAAATTGAAAAAAAGTTGTTTCAGATTCGCAAATTATCGTTTTAGTTATGATATTTGTGAGGAACATATACCATGCTCTAAAATAGCCATTATATGCATCTTTCGACAATTTAAATACCCGAAAATTATAAAGCGTTGCAACGCGAAACGAATTAATAATTTGGAGAGTTCTGTTGTTGTCGTTACATTTTTGGAAACTACCAAGATTGCTTATATAAAGTATAAAATACGTCTGATATTGTATCCGGAAAGATGGTCGAGTGGTCTAAGTCGTACACTTTTTACTCCAGGACACCAGGGGTCAGTGGTTCGAGTCCTGCTTAGGGTTACTTTTTTTCTTTAAAAACAATTATTCTTGATTTTTTACTGCAGCTTTTATATCAAATGTTTATATTTATCAATATAAAGCATTTAATGACACACTTCAAAACATGCGGAAATCTGTGAAAAGGCCACTTTAACCCGTTTCGATGATGGTCCAACAAGTTTTGACTAATGAGATGAGATATCTTTATCAATTACAAGTCTTTTCTCGGGATTCTTATCCTTGTTATCGGGTGCTTGAGAGGAAAAAAAATCGGTATCCCTCGATTTAAATAGCTGCAGGGCTGGTAACCGAAAACGTCATAACGTGTCCCGGAAGCTGTTTGAAACTCATTAGAAACGCCTTCGGTAGCACTATACAGTTATTAGCATTTGTGTCGAATTGGCAGGGGAGAAATAAATAAGGATACGATGAAACTAAGCAGCAATAATAGAGTTTTACAAGTTTAAAGTATCAGATTTGAGTGGCGGTGGTTGGAAATGCATGCTTAGTGAATTCGAAAATGTGTCCAGTGCATAGTCATTGTCTCTGCTGGGCTGTCAAGGTCATGAAATACGTACATGCTGGTTTCTAGCTCTGAAGGCTAATTTTGCATGAATTTTAAAGGTGCCTCCAGTCAGCTAAATTTCTGTGAAAACCACGTGGATGGCCATAGGATTCTTCGGTCTCGGTCAAACATCTGGTTACACGGTGCTATACCACGTGACTTTTTCGGATCTGTGTTGGGAGAATAAAGCGCGACCCAGTTAACATTTTTAAGGGTCTCTTTTTAAATATTTCACCATTTGTAATGGGATGAAGTGGAAAGCCCGCTCATTCGTAAGAGTTTTCTATAGGTTTATAACCTTAAAAGATGACATTGACCCTGACCGTTCACCACTCAAAATGTGCAGCTCCACGAGATACACATGCATGCCAAATATGAAGTTGCTATCTTTAATATTGCAAAAATATTAGTTATGATATTTGTGAGGAACATATACCATGCTCTAAAATAGCCATTATACGCATCTTTCGACAATTTAAATACCCGAAAATTATAAAGCGTTGCAACGCGAAACGAATTAATAATTTGGAGAGTTCTGTTGTTGTCGTTACATTTTTGGAAACTACGAAGATTGCTTATATAAAGTATAAAATACGTCTGATATTGTATCCGGAAAGATGGTCGAGTGGTCTAAGTCGTACACTTTTTACTCCAGGACACCAGGGGTCAGTGGTTCGAGTCCTGCTTAGGGTTACTTTTTTTCTTTAAAAACAATTATTCTTGATTTTTTACTGCAGCTTTTATATCAAATGTTTATATTTATCAATATAAAGCATTTAATGACACACTTCAAAACATGCGGAAATCTGTGAAAAGGCCACTTTAACCCGTTTCGATGATGGTCCAACAAGTTTTGACTAATGAGATGAGATATCTTTATCAATTACAAGTCTTTTCTCGGGATTCTTATCCTTGTTATCGGGTGCTTGAGAGGAAAAAAAATCGGTATCCCTCGATTTAAATAGCTGCAGGGCTGGTAACCGAAAACGTCATAACGTGTCCCGGAAGCTGTTTGAAACTCATTAGAAACGCCTTCGGTAGCACTATACAGTTATTAGCATTTGTGTCGAATTGGCAGGGGAGAAATAAATAAGGATACGATGAAACTAAGCAGCAATAATAGAGTTTTACAAGTTTAAAGTATCAGATTTGAGTGGCGGTGGTTGGAAATGCATGCTTAGTGAATTCGAAAATGTGTCCAGTGCATAGTCATTGTCTCTGCTGGGCTGTCAAGGTCATGAAATACGTACATGCTGGTTTCTAGCTCTGAAGGCTAATTTTGCATGAATTTTAAAGGTGCCTCCAGTCAGCTAAATTTCTGTGAAAACCACGTGGATGGCCATAGGATTCTTCGGTCTCGGTCAAACATCTGGTTACACGGTGCCTATACCACGTGACTTTTTCGGATCTGTGTTGGGAGAATAAAGCGCGACCCAGTTAACATTTTTAAGGGTCTCTTTTTAAATATTTCACCATTTGTAATGGGATGAAGTGGAAAGCCCGCTCATTCGTAAGAGTTTTCTATAGGTTTCATGATCTTTTTAAACAAATAATTATTTTTTTCAGTTAAGTGCAACCGCGCGTTTAAACGGTTAGAAAAATTTCGGATCAGTTTGGGGACTTCATATTACAAACGCGCGGTTGCACTTTACTGAAAAAATACTTATTTGTTTAGAAATTTGTATTATTTGTATTTTTCGGTAGATGTGATGTAACAAAATTTACACAACTTACACTGTTATAAGTTATCATTTATTAATAAGTTATTGCATATTGAAACTCTTGAACTTGAGAAATATTATCATACGAGATTTGTCCAGGCAAGTGGTCGATTTCCTATACAATGCGGTACGTTACATGTAAACGCAATAACACTTAACATAAAATGAAGTTATGCGAAAAGTTAAATATAAATCCAATTGAAATAATACCATGAACTCGGCGTTTGTGATCTGTCAGAATCTTATAGATGCAGTAATGCATTTTATTGTCGAGTCGAACCTTATTAATGTGATCTAGTATGTTTATGAATAGTGTGTTTTATTTATAACTCAATGGTTTACTGTGATGTTATGAATGCATTTTCGTGTAATTATGTTGAATATGTAAACACATTTAATGAGCTTGGGCTTAATTACGAAAAACTAAATCATACAATAAATATGTTTTATTTTTAATGATCTAGGTCGAAACAGGTCAACAATGTGAAGCCGAGTATTAAGCCAGCTGGTGTAACTATAAAAAACAATTCTCAAAGCTGTTTCTGTTGTTGATGTTATGTGCATTGTTATTGAACTTGTGTTCAATATATTATTACACGAATGTGGATAATCATAGTAATAACAAACACTTATGTGCGCTATAACATTTAATTATGTTAATTCGTTGGCGACTCAAGTGAGACTGGCTTATCAGCTCACTGTACAATATATAATAGTAAGGTTATTCAAGCATGCAGCTATCTATAGTCTGTATTTAGTTACACTATGCAACTAAAATGTATAGAGAGTCTTATAACTGTTAGATTGCAACAATGCCTGTGCAAGTGCGAAGCATGAGAAACGTTGAGAAATTATGTTTTGTTAATATTTGATACTTGAACACAAGTATATTTCATTAACAAATATAAATATCAACATGTTTGAATATATACACGTTTTTCTTCAATATACCAGCATACTAAATCGCATACTACTGCTTGTAACAAGAATGCGAAGTTACAATTAATTCTTGATCGATCGTTAACTTAACTTCAAAGTACGGTATACATGTATACACACTTGTGGATATCATACACGAATCAGTACTCCGGAAAAAGCATTAGTACAATAACTATCAGTTTGATAAAAGTAAGATGTCGAGGTAGCTCGCACCCACACAATGTCGCCCATTGACATCACGATATTGGCCTGCAGAGAAGAGCCCTGGTAACCGTGGGGACCACCATTGTGGTGAGCTAATCTCTGTACAGACCTGCCAACGTGTACTATCTCCAGATAAACCCAATAGTTTTGCTGAACGCAAAAGTGTACGTCAAAATTGTATAGACCGGCAACGGAAGCGGTGAATTTTCCTGTTCTACTGTCATAGCCTTGACCTTCGTTGACCTCAACTCGTGAAAACACTACATCTTGACCCGTGTTGACAGTTACAGAGGAGGCGAGCTGGGCACGAAACTGTATTGTGGGGGTCTTCAAATCTCCTGAAATAACAACGCTTACAAAGTGAAGTGTTTATTTTGGTTGACTTGTTATAGCAATATCAGTTCATAGGCGCTGTAATTCTTGTGTGTACTATAATTAGTTTTAATTTGTCTAAGAACCAGTTGCCTATTATTAAGATTTATTAACCCGTTTTTATGTAATTATAAATACTTAATATTCTTGTAAGAGTTTGTACGTAACATATTGCATTTTATGTTTGAATTAATAAATAATGTTCAATGTAACAATCCAACGCAATGATTTATTCCGTTAGAGAAAATATTTCAATTTTTTTAATTATAGTCTTATACTTTTAAAACATTAGTATGAATATCATTTATTGCGAATATGACGATGGTCTCTTAACAAACTTTGCATGATTTGTGATTAATGTAACATTTAAATGTAAATTGTAATTGAGAGCACACGCATGATTCTTATAAACATAAAGTATCGCCCTTCCTAAAATGAAAGGTTGCGATAATTTCAAAGTAAGAAATGCATAGTCCAACTTTAAAATAGGACTATTATATAATTTTAACAAGCTAATGATATTTGTTAAATATATGAATAATTTTTTATATGTATTTTACCTTTAATACGGTCTACTCTTTCCTCAATGACTTTGATCGCCCGTCCCGATTCAGCGAGAATGTGAGACAGAGATTCAGACACGTTTGTCTGCGCTGTTTTAATGGCATTGTCGAGTGTTTCTTCCATAACAATCTGCTTTCGATCCATTGTACCAATAGCAGTATTGACTGAACCAATTTTGTCGTGAATCGTTTTCAGTGCGTCCACAACTTTTGCATGTGTTGCCTTGATGTCATGAAGTGTGTGCTCCAGTGCATGCTCATTCCGCAAGACTCGCTCCAGCAATTTCTCTTCATATTCATATTTGGAACACACAGGGCAAGATGGCTCCATGGTTAGTGCTCTCACGACGAGATTAAGCACACACAGAGAAAATGTGACCCCTTTCTTCATTTTAAATGCGACGATTGTTTACTTTAAAGTAAACAGAGATGTGGTTTAAACAACTCACCTGAAAGGTAATGGTGTATTCAGGTGCTTGTTGAATGCTATTATAGCCCGCAAAACATAGGCCACATAAACATAATGTTTGTTTACTGCTTTGAGTTCATTATCCATAGGAACCATGAATCTTCAGGAACAGTATCAGTAGAGAAACAAATGTTTACATACGCAGATATTTTACTAAGGACAAGTAAAGTGCGCATGCACGATACTTGACATAACATTCGACACATTACTTCACATTAAAATGACTAATATTGCTGCAAATTTGTTAAGCTTTATAACATCTAACTGGCCACAACTCATAAACAGAGGGTTTAATATACAAAAATGTTCGTCAGCGTCTGTAGATTTCAGAACAAGATGTCGTTTTTCTGGAAAGTGCTGGAGGGCTTAGAAATCCAAGATGGCGTCCAAGATGGGCGCCGTTTAATGATTCAATTACTAATAAAGATGAATTGAATACGTCTATTGAACACCTATATGTACTGACTTTAATATTTGATAGAAGTAATCCATTGATATAGGGCTTCTACCAAACAGATCACCAAGGTCACCAAAGGTCAAGGTCAAGGTGATTTCATGATCAAAATGGAAAAATTAACGAAAATTTGAGTATTGACATATCATTTTCTTTTTTAATTCAAATGCTTTACATTTGCTGTGATAATTTACCTCTTTATTATATAGCCACATTTACAAGCTTCATTGTAAACAAAAGTAAATGCCTAAAATTGTGTTGGTAACCATGGTAACCAAGACTACATACTCTATGTGGCCATTTTCCTGGTTCGTGGAAAGTCATTTGGCATTATAACCATCAAGTTTAATAAGTTTAAGCTTTTAATCTTTAATAAATATTTATTCAACAATCAAATCTAACCAGGTATTAGTGCTTGATACAGACTCATAAACGTTATTTACAAATGTTGTAAATTATGAGGTTTTACATTGTATTTACTAATACAAATGAAGCAAATAACAAATTATGTTTTCAAGTTACAAACTCTGAAAAACGACTCCTGTAAACCAGGAAGCGACTGACTGTCAAGCGTCCTACTTGTTGCTTTCGGAAGTCGTGGAATCCTCGTTGACTCGGCTGGCGCACTGCTGACCAACATGCTTGTCATCGCAGGAGTCGTCCTTTTACCATCAACTGTTCGCTCATTCAGATTCCAGTTATCAGCAACTGCCACTACAAGCTTCCCCCTTTGGTCTCTAGGTAGTATATTGTCTGGTACAATACCACCAGAGTCTGTTATTTTGTGTGATGCAATGTTCTGTTGGGCTGCTGATGTCAAGAACAACCGAAGATCTGGATATGAGATGGAATAAACAAGAGAGTACATATCTTCAATCAGATGGCGGCTGCCAAACTCGTTGTTGAGGTGTATCCCTAAGCCCATGTGTTTAGGGGATGGGTTTTACGTGACAAGTGTATTAAGGTCACAAGCAACAGCTAGACATCTTGTAATGGTCCTCTCAGAAGCTTCCTTGTAGCATTTTTGTCATGTAACCAACACACTGCCTTGTGAAGAAGAGGCTCCACAAACTTCTTCTGATCCGACAATTTGATTTCTTCTGGAACGTAAAAGAAGTCATCAAATTTAGGATTATTCTCTATAATTCGTCTTCTCAAAATACCCATCGTTTATGAACTACAGCTTCATCTGTGTCGTCCTCTGACTCTGGTAGTTCATCGTATGAACACTCATTGTCATCTTGAATGACCTGTTTCATCTCCTTTGACTTTCTGACAGCATAACTTATAGTCAAACTAGACGAACACACTTGGTCAGGCTTTTCATGCTGATGAATAAAGGATATATCTGGCCATAATTTTTCAAACAACCTTTTCAAATTGGAACTTTTATAAGAGTTTGCATCATTTGAACATCATTCTGATTCAACAAAACGTTTTTAATGTAGGAAAGAAACACCTTTTTATCAACAACAATACAATACTCAAATTCATTTTAATTATCTCATCAATTATTGTGTATGAAATTGTTTGGTTTTCAGAAGTGGCCTTATTGGGTGTCAGCCCGGAAAATGCATAAGTCAAACAACCTTTTTTCTATGATATCGAGCCTCAATTGCTACAAGATCACCATTTGGAACACTTTCCAATCAGTCAATAATGGCTACATCATGTATTGCAGTAGCAATATCTTACACTTTGCGATATATAGAGTTAGAGTCTGAAGATAAAGAAGTTTCAACTAGGCCAAACAAAAAAATGTGTGTTTCGGGTAACCCGACCCTACCTACGATTTTGGTCCCGACCCTACTTGTTTTCGTCTTGTAAAAAAAAAAGATCTCTGAAAAAAGTAGTGCCCGAAAATGACCGCGCATTTGCCACTTCCGCTATCGTTATCAATCATCCGATTTTACGCCCGGCAATTATCGATTGCACACTATAATCCAGCGTAGAATTTCATAATTTTCCAAGGATACGCATAGTATTGACGATTTTGACAGACACGACCCATTATCCGTAAGAGTCGTTTGCGCACATTTTAATCCCTTTTGTTGACATATCGCTGTCTACACAAAAGGCCAGTAGAACCGCTAAGCGTGTTATGTGTTTTTAAGTGTTTACATGGTTTCCCAGACGCAAAAGAAGAAAAACCAGACCGGAATCATTTACAAACTCAGCCGATATATCATTAAAAATTGTTCTGATCGAAATTAATGATGATTGTCTTATAGCGCGTCCAATATATCACTATAGCCTCGAACAACTGCCTCACCTCCTTGTTTCACTATAGCCACATAAGAAAACTGCCCTACCCAACGGCGGCCATGTTTTTTTTAAAGTACAAGGGCCATTTTCAAACTATGCTGATATATCATTTGAAAAAAAAGGTTCTATGCAAGTCTCATTATGATTGTGCAAAACATCAGACTTCTAGAGTGTCACAAGGTTTGACTATACCCATGTTATAAAAGCTGCTACCCCCATCCCGCAGACAGCCATGTTTTTAACGAACAAAAATCGTTTCCAAACACTCTGCTGATATATCATAAAAACACATGTTCTGGGTACGCTTCATGACCATTGTGTAACACATGTTTCTTCTAGAGTTTTCACAAGTCCTTTTTTTTAAATCTGACCAAGTGACGTTGTCCGAAATATCATTGCGGCAAATTTGTTGAAAAAGTTTTGTGAAAATTGAGCAATCCATGTGTGCTCTGGTGTTAATATGGAACATGATAACGAACAGACGACGCACACAATATTGTCACAAAAGGTCTTCGTGAGCACTGTACTCAGATAAGATAAAATCATTGTGCACACCTCAGCAGTGAAAAAAAAAACAGCTTGGCGAAGAAATCAGAACATGCTATCAGTAGAAATCACTTGATGGGGATAATTGTCTTTACATTTGTGCAGAGTTAAGATTCCCCACACGTAATGATAAAATCCTTGTTTATGGAGAGCTTTTCAAACAAACTTCTCACAGGCGGCCAAATTGTTTTACCGCCGAGGATAAGTTTTATGACTTTTATCACATTTTTTTTGTCTGACTCAGGAATTAATTTCAAGCAAGGATGTATTTGGACCCAACTTAAAATATAAGTCGGGTGAAATTACAGCAACATTTGCCGAACAGCGCCAACGAGCAGAAGCACACTTTTTGATCTACCTTTAATCCAATTCCAAACACACTTGGAAAAAATATGATTTAGATGAACACGTTACTGAAAAAAAACGCATTGTAATCGGTAGAATAACGAACAATTTGCTATAATTAATTGCATAGATAGAATTATACAAGCGATTGCGCTAGAAGCCTTAAGAGTTAATCGATTAAGTACACACGCAAAAATAAGTAAACATATATATCGCACCAAGCGCTTTTGAACAGACACATTTTTTTCTTCAAGTAAAATTCGTTTCAATGAAATAAAAGACACTTTGTTTTATAAGTTCTAATTGTAGTTTAGCAAGACTCTTTTTTTCATACGTACTACGTATATTTAAGCATGCATTCTGTACTGTGACACGCGTATCATCGAAGTTGCAAACTGCGACCTATTACGGCTTGAATCAGCAAGCTACGACTTATTTTAGCTTGGGTTATCAAGCAGTAGAGGGCTATTAGTAAGATATCTTCACCCTCGAATATAAACGAGTTCACTCGTATTAAGCTTTACTATTCGAATACAGTATTACTATGGGGAGAGAAACACACACGACAGAATTGCAGATTATTATGTTCATGTATATATGGCTTTTTCTATTAAAGTCGAAGATCTGGGCAAAATTTTGCAACAATTTAATTTGTCAACCAAGTTTTACAAGCAATGCAGTTAACCGCCCTATAATAATTTTCAAACTGAGCACTTTTAGATTACAAGATAAACGCGTTGGTTTCTGTCCACTCGAACAAATGAAGCTGATAATTTGCTCCGATTAGTGCAGATTAACTGAGGACTCTCCATATCACGTATGATAAATAGCTTCTCATCTTTGTTTACTTGTCAGGATTACGGTATCCACCGACGGTTTTGATCTTAAAGTGAGTAAGCATTATCTGTAAGTATCGACTGTTTGGAAACAATATCTTGTTGAGAACATGGATGTGTAGAATCTTGCAGAAATGAACCACTTTGTAGCATCTATTGACATCAATGTCAAGCATGTTTATACTTGGAGATTAATCTCCCAATATTATAATTGTGCCTTATTCATGATTAAATTACATGCGCTGATATATATGTATGGAGTGTCTCATTTAAAACAAATATGCACAGTTTTTGCAAGCATAATATAATAAGTACACAGGTTATCAGATAATTTGCAAGTAGAATTTTACAAGGTTTATTTAAAAACAAGTTCAGGTTAAAAGTGGCATTATGCATTATTTCATTTATGTTAAATTAAAGTCAATATATCTGTCCATTAAACTATTAACAATTGTTCTATGATTTGGAATTGGGTTTAAACTAATTAAGTTTAAACTTCATGATCGTTGTACGTGATGCATTTTACGTACATAAACTACAGCTTTGTCACAAACACGACTTAACATACCCTCTCACCACTTTGAAACAGCAAACAAAATTCTGTCTTTAACATCATACACTTCATGTTATTACCATATTTCAAGTTTCAATTCTAACGCTTGAGAAATATGGAAAAAGATCACTTCACAAACGGAGAAAATTGTATACGTTTGTCATAATAGGTTTACTATCAAGGCTAAATAAATCAAGAACGTGTGGATCACTGCTCATGAAAAAGTGTCTTGCACATCTTCACTTTAAAGGGGATTACATATTCCAAGTTTAAATTCAATAGCTTTACAAATGAAGTCGCTCAACAAACTTTAAACATTTGATTCGGACAAACAAACAAACCAATCAACCGAAAAACCAATCGACCGACCGCCCAACAGCGTGACTCCTACATAACTCCCTGTCAAACTTCGGTGTATAACTATGTCAATCTGTTTATATATATATATATATAATTAGCAATTAAAAGCCCACATATAGATCTATGAAATTGACACAAGATATGGTGAACGTATTGCTTATAAGACTATTTAATAGTGTTATTTGTGTTTTTGTTGTAATACATCAACCACTATTTTTTTCATAATTTTGTTTTTTTTAAATGCTTTTCAGTACATAAAAGTGGCCTGGTATACGTATACAACTAAAACACGAAACCCGGTTGACGACGATCCCTATTGGTACTTATATATATATATATATATATATATATATATATATATATATATATATATATATATATATATATATATATATATATATAATGTAGTGATACTAGCATGTAATATACAAAATGTTTATTATTGCTTCAAACAGGAAAATTGTGAATCGAATTACGTGTCAATGTTTTTCGAACAGTTTGAATAACAGTTATGAAGGGGGTTTATTCCGCCTGTCTGAAAACTGGAAGGGTTTTTTTCCGCTATAGAAGGGTGTTTCTTCCGTTTATGCAAAATGTAAAAGGGGGTTTCTTCCGCTATGCTGTTTTTAGGGAAGGGTATTTCTTCAGAAGGGGGTTTATTCCGGGATTCGTTTTGACAACACCCAACACTTAATCCAGTTTTGTCTGGATTTACTGTTGCACCAGTATACAGTACAATAACTGTTTCAATAGTGACTTATGTAAACGTCCGTAACGATTAATATACAGTGTGTTTGATTTGCAATTAATTTTGAGGAAATGTAAAAGTCCAAATCATTCGCTATATCATTCTGTTAAAATTTACCATGGAACATTAAACGGAAATGTAATGCACGCACGCTTTCCATGCGTTTTACGTGACGTTGTTCATGTAGGGAATAATTTGCGCGCGCTTTTCTCGAGAGAAAAGCTTAAAACACACTGTACATTTACAGTTTGTTTAAAGAATGTGATAACGTCGAGTAAAAAAAATAGGGAAGAGTGTTTCGGATTACAAATTAAATTATGCGCATTTTAGAATTCAACAAGAAACGGAGTATGGTCCAATTTCTAGCACGCGCATACTTCGGTACGATGTTTTTTTTTCCGGATATTCCCATTGCAAAAGCATGTGAGCCATCGCAAAGACCAGAAAAATATACCTACCTTACCTAAAAAAAATTCAGCCGTTTCCCGAAACACACGATTTTTTTTGTTTGGCCCTAGGGACCAACTTCTGCTAAAACCTCTTGATATATTGTCTCTATGACGGCTGCACTTTTCGCCACAAATGAAGCACTATGATTTCCACTCAAAGTTCTCAAAAGTGGACCTCGTCTTAAAAAGGTGTTCTTGTGTTTTCCTTGTCATCCATTGTTGAGTCATCATAGGACCATCTGGGCCTGAAAAACAGAAATACATATAAAATCCTTTGCAGAAAAATAGAGAATTTGAAATGACATTAATGTTCTACTCTCAATTATCATGTTTAAGAGAAATCAAACTATGATATTTATGAATATCATTACCATTGTCATACCAGACCAGGATCACCACATGGTTGTCATATATGTCTTCAGTACACTCCTCTGCTTCATTTTTTTGAAGCAAACAAAAATCATCTTTGATTTAATAATAATTATAACTTGCCTGTGTTCTCATTGTAAGTACATTTATATCTAACTATTTAGGATACACAAACCTCTTTAATAAATGACTGTAATAATGGATCAACAGAATTACAATTAACAATACATACTTTCTTACTTTGCAGTCATCTTTAAGATCTTTAAGTTCTCTCCAGATGTAGCCATGTTTTCTTCCCCGCAGACTGTGGCATTCCCTTGGCTGATGAAGTTCTTTTGTCGAACCTATTAATATATTCCAAACAATAGTTTAGAATAGGCAGAAATTAACATATATTAGGCATACACAATAATTCATCAACAGAAAAAATATATAAAAAATTCAAATACGTTAATTTACAAGTAATAAAATGAGTGAAAATATCCGCTTACTAGTACCTATCCGAGTACTACTCAAGTTTTGGAAAAACAAATATTAGCACCTCTTATTAAATACAAAAGACAGTGTAGGTTTCATGTTAGGGTTTCAATTTTTCACGCACATTACTTTTGCATGTATTCAAACGGATTTTAGTAAATATATGTGATGAATAACATCAATGACATTGCAGAAAAAATTCC
This sequence comes from Dreissena polymorpha, assembly GCF_020536995.1. Taxonomy (NCBI): domain Eukaryota; kingdom Metazoa; phylum Mollusca; class Bivalvia; order Myida; family Dreissenidae; genus Dreissena; species Dreissena polymorpha. Next base: position 40,031,958 of record NC_068360.1, read on the forward strand.
TTGTGATGATGTTTGAGCAAAATGTTAAATCAATTAAAATCTTTAAACATAGCATGTAGTTATGAAACTAACAATGAATACACATGTTAAATACTTACCATATTAGATGTACATGGAGTGACTCCATGATGATCATGGACATGAAAACTGTGAAAATGACAAAACAAGTTTGACATTGGTGTCTGCTAACTTTTATGTATATGGTAAATTTATATCAAAGGGGAGTAACTCAACAAATGTTTAGTATCTAAAATAAAATAATACTTTACATTATTATATTTGTCATAGCTTTCAGAGTTTAAAGTTGTCTCAGTTCATAAATATGGTATATAATTTCATTTAAATGGATAACATATTACTGGTATAAAATCATAATTTAAGTTTTAAGCTATGAATTAACACAATGTATCAAATGAAAGTACAGTTACAAATCACTTCATCAATTAAAATATTATTTAATGATATCTGGATCGTATTTTTGACCATAAAGTTTTCTTTTTCATTTGTTTTAAAGGATATTAATACACTTATTAATTTTACCTGATTTTAAGTACATTTTAATAAAATACTTGATAGTTATACATTAAGATATTAGACTTTGCCCCCAAAATTGGAGCATTTTTTGCAGATGTTCAGTAAAATATGCACAAAAATGCATTCCATTACATGGTAATAGGTAAATAAAGCATTTAAGATACACACCCCTTTCATTTAATGTTAATTTAGAAGGAGGATAGCAATTTTCCCCACCTAAAATAAAAGTTGTAATGTATACAGTGAGTTGGACACTTTTGGCGGCCATCTTAAACGCAATCTTGGATTTTGAAGCCCTCCAGCACTTTTCGAACAAATGAAATCTCATACCATAATCTACAGATCCAGACGAACATTTCTGTATATAAAACTCTTTGTTTATGATCAGTGGCCAGTTACTCCCCTAAATAAGCGACTTATGTGCGCCTGTTTGCAGCACTATAAAGCTGGGGTGATGTGATTTAAGGTTAAAATTTAAAGGCATTGAATGTATGTGTATATTGTTGTTTTAAAACGAAAACAAAAAGTGTAGATAAGTATTGTTTTTTATTACGTATCATTGCTTACATATATCCACCTCGCGTAGACATTCGATTGGTTTCAATCATATCTCGTATCAAATCCCTGGCGTCATTAGTCACCACTTCATGATAGCCTAATAGATCTACACGAATATTGTTTATTTACTATTTATTAACTTTACTCTGTTTTGATAGACATTTGTAATGTAACTATGCATGCGTCATAACCAAACGATATATATCTTACAACCATAGATACTTGTATGATTTTCAGAATAATTAGGTAAAGGTTTCAACAGAACATGCTTTAAGATCTGAAAGAATCTAACGTGTGAATTCAATAGGTTCCATTTACCCGCATTTGGGGGTGGGGGTGGGGGTAACCACTGCAAGGAGTTTGCAAATTACGTGTTCTATTACGTACCACACGTAGAACAGCAAAGCATGCGAAACTATCATTGTAAATATATGTTTGATCAAGTTCTTACATAAACATGTTTTTCATATGATGCATTCATTTTGCAACTAGCATCGTCTGTCTTAACGTGTCCATTATTACATATACAAATAAATATATTGTTTGCCTAATGTGGTACCATTTATGTGCAGGGATATATATCAAGTAAACTTAGCTTGTATTGGCTATTGTCTCATTTAATATATAATATTAAATTGGAATATAAAATAGGTAATATATATAACAGAATTATCATGATACTATGTATGCATCATAATGTTAGAATAAGTGCAGTGGTTAGTTAATATTTTAAGCCTTAAGTCATTATACTATTTTTTGCAAAAAGTAATAATTGTGTTTCCTTCTTCCCCTTTTTGAACGGTTCTGTAACTAATTTTCTCGTTCCGAATCAAGAGGTTTGTACGGAACAAAGAAAACTTCACTTGATGAAGGTTAAAGAATACTTGAATATGCCAAGACTCTTAGGTACGTTAGTGAAAGATCAAGTATTAAGATTGGTTACAAAAACATCAGACTGCAGGTAAAAATATTTTCTTCCTGATGCGTTTGATAGCATTGTCAAAAAGATGCCATTTTTGGCTTCGTTGGGCTTGTTTTTGTATCATGTGGCTTCCTTATTTGATAATCGAGTAAGGATTGAATTGTTCAGATAGCGTGCTCAGATCAGATCTTTATCAAGTGAAGCTTTGCAATAGGCACAATACAAGCCTTCTTGTGATGGTGTTTACTAAATCATTACCAAGATGAATAGCTTCCGTGGGGTTGTATGTGTCATATTATTATTGAAATAAATATGTTCCTTACAAGGGTGTTTACTTGATTTCTAATAAGATACCTCGCATTTACCATTGTGTGCGAAACTGAATTAACAGCAGACTGAAAAACTTCCATTCCTATATCCGATTATTTTATTTTCATAACTACATTTTTCATTTATCCTTTGCTCGTGCCGTGTCTTACAAAATTAATATTATATGAAGCAAAACGATTAATAAATTTGCGTTTGAATATTATTAAAAATATGTTAAATTATTCGAATATACATGGCATATTAATTATTGGTATTATACAGTTGTATTATCACATTGAAGAAAATCATCTTTTTTATTGAAACTACACTAGTACCGTTTGCAGTTGGTAAAACTTTCAAATAATGAACAATGTCTGTTGTATTTGTTGTCTCCACCGTTGAGACAGCAACATGTATTGCCAAACTGTCTATGTAGAATTATGTCAAAATAACATGCTGTATCGATAGTTTCAAATATACATGTACTAATTACGCTGCAACTTCCATCATAATCGGCTTTCATTCAACTGTTGACGTTCATCTTGAAGCCACAAACTGTGCATTAGGTATCTTGATATCATGAACTTCCTTTTCACTGTCTTCATGTTAAATGTTATGCTTTTTTGTTGTTAAACATAGCTGCACTGGTTTCAACCACATGCAGCTTAACAAAATGAAGTAAACATAATATGTTTAAAGAAAAGTGCAATATCTGGCAGATGTTCCACACACATGGGTATGGGTGTTTTGTGTTGTGATTTGTTGTTATCAGTGATCTGTTTACACCCAATATACGAAATTTACTTGATTTCTTGAATTCAGTCTTCAAATATTAAAATTTGTCAAGGAAATATCAATGATGTTCAATGATTGTTCTAAGGGGGTGAATACATCTTTAATCTTTTAACTATTGTTTGGTAATATGATGTATTTATTACACCGTAGTGTACAGCTGGCTAATGGTAACAGATGTATTTATTACACCGTAGTGTACAGCTGGCTAATGGTAACAACACATACTCTCCTAATAATTTTTCTGGACTTTCATTTTGACTTTATGTACTATAAATTAAACTAATACAATGACGACACACTTTTTGCGCATCAATAAATATGTGTGCACACTGACAATACACCTATTTCGACTGGTCTATGATGTTTTTTTAATAATCATAATTGATACAATTTTGTAGCATAGTAAAGTTTGTTATGTTGTGATGATGTGTTCGGTCATAATTTTTTATTATGACGTATTTTTATATTGTAAGAGCAAACGAAGTACATGCAATTCTTTGGTGATCTCCCACACGTAATGATGGCCAACCAGTTCGATTCTCGATATACAAGATAACCCTTAATACAGATAGCATTGATCTAAGTAGAAACCTTTCTGTGCAGATTGATAACTGTATCGTGACGTGCTATCGTGCAATCATGTTTTGTAGTTAGCTTATTCTGACCACTAATAAATGTAAAGTTGATTACCTCACTAATGCGCAACAGTAAAGTGTCTGTTTATTTATGTGTAACTCCTCTCTATCAGTAAATTGTCTGTTTATTTATGTGTAACTCCTCTCTATCAGTAAAGTGTCTGTTTATTTATGTGTAACTCCTCTCTATCAGTAAAGTGTATGTTTATTTATGTGTAACTCCTCTCTATCAGTAAAGTGTCTGTTTATTCATGCGTTATTCCTCTCTATCAGTAAAGTGTCTGTTTATTTATGTGTAACTCCTCTCCATCAGTAAAGTGTCTGTTTATTTATGTGTAATTCCCTTTTATCAGTAAAGTGTCTGTTTATGTATGTGTAACTCCTCTCTATTAGTAAAGTGTCAGTTTATTAATGTGTTACTCCTCTCTATCAGTAAACTGTCTGTGTATTTATGTGTAACTCCTCTCTATCAGTGAAGTGTCTGTTTATTTATGTGTAACTCCTCTTTATCAGCAAAGTGTCTGTTTATTTATGTGTAACCCCTCTCTATCAGTAAAGATTCTGTTTATTTATGTGTAACTCCTCTCTATCAGTAAAGTGTCTGTTTATTTATGTGTAACTCCTCTTTATCAGCAAAGTGTCTGTTTATTTATGTGTAACGCCTCTCTATCAGTAAAGTGTCTGTTTATGTATGTGTAACTCCTCTCAATCAGTAGAGTGTCTGTTTGTTTATGTGTAACTCCTCTCTATCAGTAAAGTGTCTGTTTATTTATGTGTAACTCATCTCTATCAGTTAAGTGTCTGTTTATTTATGTATAACTCTTCTCTATCAGTAACGTGTCTGTTTATTTATGTGTAACTCATCTCTTTCAGTAAAGTGTCTGTTTATTTACGTGTAACTCCTCTCTATCAGTTAAGTGTCTGTTTATTAATGTGTAACTCCTCTCTATCAGTAAAGTGTCTGTTTATTTATGAGTAACTCCTCTCTATCAGTCAAGTGTTTGTTTGTTTATGTGTAACTCCTCTCTATCAGTAAAGTGTCTGTTTATTTATGTGTAACTCCTCTCTATCAGTAAAGTGTCTGTTTATTTATGTGTAACTCCTCTCTATCAGTAAAGTGTCAGTTTATTTATGTGTAACTCCTCTCTATCAGTAAAGTGTCTGTTTATTTATGTGTAACTCCTCTCTATCAGTAAAGTGTCTGTTTATTTATGTGTAACTCCTCTCTATCAGTAAAGTGTCTGTTTATAAATGTGTATCTCCTCTCTATCAGTAAAGTGTCTGTTTATTTATGTGTAACTCCACTCTATCAGTAAAGTGTCTGTTTATTTATGTGTAACTACACTCTATCAGTAAAGTGTCTGTTTATTTATGTATAACTCCACTCTATCAGTAAATTGTATGTTTATTAATGTGTAACTCCTCTCTATTAGTAAAGTGTCTATTTATTTATGTGTAACTCCTCTCTATCAGTAAAGTGTCTGTTTATTTATGAGTAACTCCTCTATATCAGTAAAGTGTCTGTTTATTTATGGTAACTCCTCTCTATCAGTAAAGTGTCTGTTTATTTATGTGTAACTCATCTCTATCAGTTAAGTGTCTGTTTATTTATGTATAGCTCCTCGCTATCAGTAAAGTGTCTGTTTATTTATGTGTAAATCATCTCTATCAGTTAAGTGTCTGTTTATTTATGTGTAACTCATCTCTATCAGTTAGGTGTCTGTTTATTTATGTATAACTCCTTTTTATCAGTAAATTGTCTGTTTATTTATGTGTAACTCCTCTCTATAAGTAAAGATTCTGTTTATTTATGTGTAACTCCTCTCTATCAGTAAAGTGTCTGTTTATTTATGGTAACTCCTTTCTATCAGTAAAGTGTCTGTTTATTTATTAGTAACTCCTCTCTATCAGTAAAGTGTTTGTTTATTTATGTGTAGCTCCTCTCTATCAGTAAAGTGTCTGTTTATTTATGTGTAACTCCTCTCTATCAGTAAAGTGTCTGTTTATTTATGTGTAACTCCTCTCTATCAGTTAAGTGTCTGTTTATTTATGTGTAACTCCTCTCTATCAGTAAAGTGTCTGTTTATTTATGTGTAACTCCTCTCAATCAGTAGAGTGTCTGTTTGTTTATGTGTAACTCCTCTCTATCAGTAAAGTGTCTGTTTATTTATGTGTAACTCATCTCTATCAGTAAAGTGTCTGTTTATTTATGTGTAACTCATCTCTATCAGTTAAGTGTCTGTTTATTTATGTATAACTCTTCTCTATCAGTAAAGTGTCTGTTTATTTATGTGTAACTCATCTCTTTCAGTAAAGTGTCTGTTTATTTACGTGTAACTCCTCTCTATCAGTTAAGTGTCTGTTTATTAATGTGTAACTCCCCTCTATCAGTAAAGTGTCTGTTTATTTATGAGTAACTCCTCTCTATCAGTAACGTGTTTGTTTATTTATGTGTAACTCCTCTCTATCAGTAAAGTGTCTGTTTATTTATGTGTAACTCCTCTCTATCAGTAAAGTGTCTGTTTATTTATGTGTAACTCCTCTCTATCAGTAAAGTGTCAGTTTATTTATGTGTAACTCCTCTCTATCAGTAAAGTGTCTGTTTATTTATGTGTAACTCCTCTCTATCAGTAAAGTGTCTGTTTATTTATGTGTAACTCCTCTCTATCAGTAAAGTGTCTGTTTATAAATGTGTATCTCCTTTCTATCAGTAAAGTGTCTGTTTATTTATGTGTAACACCACTCTATCAGTAAATTGTATGTTTATTAATGTGTAACTCCTCTCTATCAGTAAAGTGTCTGTTTATTTATGTGTAACTCCTCTCTATCAGTAAAGTGTCTGTTTATTTATGAGTAACTCCTCTATATCAGTAAAGTGTCTGTTTATTTATGGTAACTCCTCTCTATCAGTAAAGTGTCTGTTTATTTATGTGTAACTCATCTCTATCAGTTAAGTGTCTGTTTATTTATGTATAACTCCTCGCTATCAGTAAAGTGTCTGTTTATTTATGTGTAAATCATCTCTATCAGTTAAGTGTCTGTTTATTTATGTGTAACTCCTCTCCATCAGTAAAGTGTCTGTTTATTTATGTGTAACTCCACTCTATCAGTAAAGTATCTGTTTATTTATGTGTAACTCCTCTCTATCAGTAAAGTGTCTGTTTATTTATGTGTAACTCCACTCTATCAGTAAAGTGTATGTTTATTAATGTGTAACTCCTCTCTATCAGTAAAGTGTCTGTTTATTTATGTGTAACTCCTCTCTATCAGTAAAGTGTCTGTTTATTTATGTGTAACTCCTCTAAATCAGTAAAGTGTCTGTTTATTTATGGTAGCTCCTCTCTATCAGTAAAGTGTCTGTTTATTTATGTGTAACTCCTCTCGATAGAGCGCCTGCAAGTTTATTATGTGAGACCCCTTTACAAATGCACTATATTTACTCTGGATTCATATCCTTTATATTAGGGGTTTGAGGAAAACAAACGAAATCCCTCGATACTAAAAGCTGAAGGGTTGTCAAACGGCAAACGGCGTCCGAACCTGCCCTGAGTGCCTTTTGAACCTCAATCACTGTTAGCGTTCTACCTAACAACTAGGCCACGGCTCTATTTGAAGCGAATGCAAATATCTTGCTGCCATTCATTTTACAGACAATACTTGCTCATTTCCTAGTCATTTTCAATGAAAAATCGAACAGTTAAATTTAAATATGTTAGCTATTTGTATTATTTGGAAGTTGTATTTAAACTGTATGTATACAACTTACGCTGTAATAATTTATAGCTATTGAATACATAAGTATTTTATTATTGATCACCGACGGAACACAGCAATGATCACGTATTAAAATATTCATAACATCCGCTAGTCATTTAATAAAGGAAATATTTCATAAACAATATAGTCAATTGTATGTATACACAACTATACATAAAAAAGGAAGTAATGAAATAGGTTAAAAAAAATCAGTTTATACGCACAAATCAGTATCACAAATCACAAAAAAATACATTAGAAGATCCAGTAACGGTTTATTGGAATAAATGAATTTATAATTTTTTGTAATTTGTTCAGGACATTACGCAGTTGTGTATGAGTGCACAAAATGCAAAAGTTAATGAAAAAAACATACGGATTCCGTATGTTGTAAAATAAAGCATCATCTAAACTTGAAAATTATGTCCTCTTATGTACATTACGATTAAGAAAATGGAATGTGTCCCGGCATCTACAGAGGAGCCTAAGCAACCATTTATGTGATAAAGTCTCTTCATAAACCTCTGTAGTAACAATTTTAGTTTGTGCAATAAAAGAATGCATGAAAATAGTTTTACAGTTTAATGATATTTATCGAAACTTCATAATTCATGGACAAATATATCAATACACCTGGCATAACAAAACATAAGCAATTTATAAAACATAACACATATTAAGCAAGTTGTTGATATTACAAATAACATAATAGTATTATAAGAAAACAGCTTTTATTTATGCAGTTATGCAGGCAACAAACATGTAAGCATAAGAGCCTTTATGGTATGAAGCAGAGTACTAATGTTTCTGAATTTTTTTTATAATCACATTAGAATTTTTCATCATGGAGATTGGACTACAAATGTGACTAAGAGTGTTGACATGTTTTTATCATTGCCATATAAGGAAAAATGCCCCGCTGCCTGGCCATATTTTTAACCAACCGGAACCATTTTCGAACTTGTCCGAGATATCATTGGGACACATGTTTTGACCAAGTTTCATAAAGACGGGACAATAAATGTGGACTCAAGTGTTAAAAAGGTTTTCCTATAGCAATGTATAGACATATAAAGAAAAATTCCACACCCACTGGTGCCAATTTTTTTCAACCAACCGGAACCATTTTTGAACTTGTCCAAGATATCACTGTGACGCATCTTCTGACCAAGTTTCATGATGACGGACAATAAACCGGAACCATTTTTTAACTTGTCCAAGATATCATTGGGGCAAATGATCTGACCAAATTTCATTAAGATTATACAATTAATGTGGACTCTACAGTGTTATCCATGCAAATTTTACGCCGCATAACACACACCACACGACGGACAAAAGGCGATCACAAAAGCTCGCCATTAGCACATTGTGCTCAGGTGAGCTAAAGGGCAAAAAGATAATCACTAGAAATTTGTTCCCACAAAAAATGGTCATGGGCAACTTTCTAACCATGAACATACACAGTAGTTTGTCCTGCTTCATTAACACATACTTTCATACTTAAATATGTTATGTCATTGCTTTGATCTGAATGTAAACAGAGCATGTCCAGGTCTCTTGCGTGCGTATTGACAAATATGGCTTTGGATCATTTCGTTCAGTATGTAACACTCAACCCTGATAGACACAGTGATCTCAACTTGACAGTCTCCTACGGCAGCTGAGTCTGGTTCTGTTGTTGACGATGACGAACCACCCTGAGTTGCTTTGTCTTCATACAATGCGGTGTTGAGAGAAGTATCATCCTCCGTTATCAGTTATGGATTCATCCTCATCGAGCAGGAAATGTCAGGTGAATCGAAATGTCAAGATTGCTCGTGCTGCTTCTGCACCCCATAACTCAGTCGCTTCCTCCTGGGCATGGCCAAACTGAAAATACAAATGAGCATATCAGATGAACACCAAATCATAGTATACGTTATTCTAAATTTAGATAAAAAAATATTAAGGCCTAATGAAGTTAATAAAGAATGCATATAAGCATGCATTTTATAATGTTTCATAGGTGAATTCTTTTTCTTTCTATCAGCAATCCGACAACATTCGGGGTGTTCAATTGACTTGTTACTGCATATTGTAATAATGACAATTTCCCCATAAGATATAACAGACTACTGCAGTTGATGTCCCCAAAAGCCAGTTACCAATATGAAAATATGTGCAAAAAATAAAATAAAATTAGCACTTTAAATAAATATCAGTTATGATATGATGCAACACACCCTTTTATAGCTTATGTCACTGGAAATAGTCATGTTTTTTTTATGGAAAACGAACATGGCTGAAAGCAAGTATGTGAAAAATTGGGTAAAATTAAAACTTGCACAACTTCATTATTTAATTAAATATCACAATGAAAATATGGGCAGACATAAAACCCAATCAGCACTTTAAAATGATACCATATATGATGTGATCCATAGTTTATATTCGAAGTTTTATTCGCTAAAACTATGAGGAGTTTAAATTGAAAATCAAATGCATCGGCAGAATATAAATAAATGGGGTAAATACAATCTGGTGTAATTTTATTATCTTACAGAATATCACTATAAAAAAGTGTGAATTCATTAAACCGAATCATTACTTTAATACAAAAATCAAATTTAATAATATTCAGGTCTTATTTTCTTAGTTAAATGTGTCACAAGTTTACTGCAATTGGAGCAAAACGTGTGTTTCCCGAGAATAGCGTGAAAATGCAGTAATGTTTGTAACGATTCTTACCGTAACCTCCGATGATGTCGCTTGTTTACTGAACTGGTCTGGTGAAAACATTACCCAGCAATTTAAAAGTAACATTCAGTCAATGTCAACAAAGTACTCGCTCTAAATTCGCTCTTAAGTTTGTAGCTTTTACCCGCTTCGCAAATAAAATGGCGTCGTCTATATTTTTCTTCAAGTCTCGCGAAATCCCGTAACGTGTGAGAACTCGGCACGCCGGATTATACACTATGAGCGAGTTTCCAATCTCTGTTACCAACGTATCTGTCCTTTATGATCACAACAATAAAGCATGTTGGTAGACGTTACGTTGTTGTTTTCGTTTGTAACTAGACTATTAATCATGGTGCGTGTTTATATTGTAAAAGCAAACGAAGCACATCGATGGCTTTTATACGGTGGCATAGAGGTGACATTTACTCCTCTTTTTTAAATTGCACTCCTCATTTTAGCTCACCTGAGCACAACGTGCTCATGGTGAGCTTTTGTGATCGCCTTTTGTCCGTCGTGCGTAGTACGTAGTACGTCGTCAACATTTTGCCTTGTGAACACTCTAGAGGCCACATTTATTATCCGACCGTAATGCAACTTGGTCAGAACATTTGTCCAATTGATACCTCGACTGAGTTCGAAATGGGGTCATGCTGGGTAAAAAACTAGGTCACTAGGTACAAAAAAGTTGAGTTCAAAAATGGTTCCGGTCCGTTGAAAAACATGGCCGCCAGGGGATGGGGGCGGGACAGTATTCCTTATATGGCTATAGCGAAACCTTGTGAACACTCAAGAAGTCACAATTTTTATCCCAATCATCATGAAACTTGATCAAAACATTGGTTTCATTGATATCATGGACGAGTTCGAAAATGGTCCAGATCGGTGAAAAAACATGGCTGCCAGGGGGCGGGGCTGTTTTCTCTATATGTATATAGTGACAACATGTGAACACTCTAGAAGTAACATTTTTGCTCCAATCTTCATGAAATTTGGTCAGAATATGTGTTTTCTAGACAAGAAACGTTAAGAAAATCAAATACGTTTATTTGTGTATATTACAATATTGTTAAAAGAGCAAATGTACATTTTTCCAATTTACTCCCTTGCAGATTCATTTGTATGTTTAATGTGCATTAATTTAAGCATTTATAGTGTTTAAAGGTACATTCATTTTCATATTATTCGTAACCTTTTGTATGCTTATTTAGATTACAATATTTTGCACACAAATGATTTTTGACTTTCAAAGAAAAACCTCTGTTGTTCAGGTATTAACAGTGCTGTTATATATACATTATATTAATGATAACTAATTATTTTCATACGCTTTTTCATCTAAATGAAAGAACATATTTTTTCATTATGATGTTTGCATCAGCAAGTGTAAATAGGGCATTGAAAATATGAATGAAATCGTTCATATTATGCTGACTTTTAATATTGATATTAAATTGAGTTTTTACATGAAACACCTATAAATAATTTGTGTTACATGAAATTTAATGATAACTCAAAACAGAGGTTTCAATAATTTGGATCTGCATATTCTGATTGTTTAATAAAAGTTATTCTGTGTTCTAAATACACTGTGTTATAGTTTTTTCACCGTAACCATCAGCATGAATAAATGGGTACAGTCTGGCCATCTCCTATAATATTGTGTAACACCTGTATCATGTATCAGTGTAGCACAGCTTCTGTAATTAATGGTGCCATTTCATGCTGTGAATCTAGCAGTACTTGGGAGATCAAAGGTGGTCAACAATGATCGGATGTCTGGTAAAACTCCTTTGACCGTCTGGCATGTGCTAGTCCTTAGCTGGTAACTGCATCAAAGACCTTTGATGTCTGGAAAGCCTCAGCTGGAAACTACATTAAAGACTTTTGATTTCTGAGTCATTTTGAGGCATTCACTTAACTTATGAGGTGTGGTGTTTTTAACAGGATTTGTTGACTTTTTTGACTTTATTGATCGATGAATTGTGAATTTTGTGTGTGATTATCATATATTTGTGTTTTGAACAGGATTTTTTTATTTTTTGAGTTTATTGATGAGTTGTGCATTTTTTGTGTGATTATCAAAGATTTACGTTTTAAACGGTATTTATTGATTTTTTAATTGGAATTATCATTGCAAGGTGAGTCAATTTCTGTTTGTTTAAAATCAAGGCTTCTTTGTATGTCTCTCGTGAAACATTGTTTATACTGTTAGTCACCTTCTTAGTTTAATCTTAATGATACTAGCCGAGTACACATGTTCTTATGATATCTTTATTTTGTTTACTCAATGAGTTTAAATAATATCATCTTCAAACATGGTGACAATCTTTATGAGCATAATATTTTTTCCAAGTCGTATAACCCGCCCATTATAAAGTGTACTTTTGAATTTGATGTATGCTTTTAGACCTTGTTTCAAGCTAAACGCCATGTTTGATGTTGTCTCGATTATTTTCTTTTTATTACACAAGAAATCATTATGTTTATCATAGATAAATGTTACCCAGATCTTACCACAGGCTTTAAAAAAATGTCTTCAGTCTTGTTTTGCTACATGCGAAACATAAATTTTCTTAGGAGGATGCCCGAGCTAAAAAAGCTGTTCAGCAAAGAAGTGCTGCCAGGAGGGAGATGATGAGGCAGAAAAGAATTTCAGAGATGGGTGTTGGTGACGGAGTTCTTTATGAAAGGTCGCTATATTCAGATGTGCGTATGATTCACCCTATTGTGACATCTGAGCCAAGTTGTTTATATATGAACTCCATGAAAACCACATGTGATGTGAATGCCGCAGAAATTGCTAAAAATTGTACCTCAGATATGATGATTGGTACAGAATCTGCTCTGAAGTGTACTACAAGTGTGGTTGAAGCAACAACGTCTACATCTTAAGCTGCACAATCAATTACGAAATGTATGCGAAAGCAAGCACATGCAATGAAGTCTAAACAAACTATAAAGAATGCGGTTAGAGAAGCTCGTGCTCATACTGAATTAAAAAATAGAGAGACAAAACAGAAAGCATGCAAGGACATTATACATAAAAAATCAAATCTGCTCAGAAGTGTAATGAAGCCAAACAAAATTTGTTAAATATGGACACAAACAGTTACGATCAAGATTTCCACTGTCAGAATAGTTCATGTAAAACGTCTACAAATAAGTTGCTGACAATTCAATTAGAAACTTCCAAAACACCCTCAAAACAAAAGAGGCATAAAACAAACAAAAGATGTTCACGACCTTGATGCTAACATTCACAATGTAAACCTCACAAGTATTAAAAACAACTTTGTCTATGGGTATGAGCCAACAAATTTGCAGTGTGCAAAACAAAAACATCCTTACAGTGAATATATGTCAAAGTCTACACAACAGAACATAAATATATTGGGTGGGATGGCTTTTTCAAATATAGTTACAGGATCTTTCAATCAGTCTGATGGTCGATTTAGTTTTAAATCTCGTGGTAGCCAATGTTCAATAAATGCTTAATGTTCTTTGATTTATACAAAATATTATAATGTTGAAACATCACAACATTTAGACCAGATACTGTGTGATGGAGACCTTGTGTACAATAAAACAGTCTCCACATTAAAAAGAGCGAACAGGTCCATTAATAAGCTAGTGTGCTTTGAAGAACTTCCTATTTCAGTGAATATTATTGATAGACAAATAATAGTAAATAAATATGTCATTGTTTCAAGTGTATGCATACAAACATTCAATAGTTCTCATTTGCCAACTTTATACGAAGCCTTCCATACTGCTTTTGATCAAAGTTCATACACACTGATTATGACTGGTGCCATTTGCTCAGCAGTGTTCCTAAAATGTGAGAAGTATTTTTTATTTGACTCCCACTCTCATGGTCCAGATGGTTTATCATCTCCTGATGGCACATCAGCCTTAGCAACTTTCAATAATTAAGAAGATTTAGTACTTTTCTTGTACTCTATGTATACAAGTATGCATATTGACATCACTGGAGAAACTGAATTGCTGCCTGTTGGACTGTATTGTTAAACAGATCATGACTGCTGTGAAACTTATGCTGATGATAGCTCCTAAGACTTCACAAATGATGATATTGGTGTTGTTAAAGCACATGACACGTGGACTGTTGGGGAGAAAAATGTGAACAATAGTTCTGTTACTAAACAAAGAATGAGTTATCAAACAGGAAACAATACTTTATGTAATGAAGAACGTTTTCCGCATATCTGCACTAAAGACAATTCAGCAACTTTGATAAGTAAATATTGTAATGATCAAAAACAGAGACACGAAATTCATAAACAAACACAGAACATTGAAAAAAAAGCATACTTGCCTTTGTATAAACAAAGACAAAGGTAATCTGACAAATTTAGGCTAAAAGAAAGAGACGCAAAGAGAATCTTTAGGCAATCACCTACAGTACAACTAATTGAACAAGAAAGAGCATTGAATTCAATGAGGAAAGCAAGGCAGAATGAAGAATTAAAAAAAAAGAAAGGGTCACAAAGAGAACCTTTAGGCAATCACCTACAATGCAACTTATTGAACAAGAAAGACCATTGAATTCAATGAGGAAAGCGAGGCAGAATGAAGAATTTAAAAGAAAAGGTCACAAAGAGAACCTTTCAGCAATCACCTACATTACAACTTATTGATAAAGAAAGAACATTCAAATTCAATGAGGAAAGCAAGGCAAAACGAAGAATTTCAAGCAAAAGAAAAGGTCGCAAAGAGAACCTTTAGGCATTTACCTAAAGTACAACTTATTGAAAAAGAAAGAATATTGAATTCAATGAGGAAAGCAAGGCAGAATTAAGAATTTAAAAAAAAAAGGTCGCAAAGAAAATCTTTAGGCAATCACCTAAAATACAACTTATCGAAAAAAAAAGAACATTTAATTCAATGAGGAAAGCAAGATGAGATCCTTATAATTAAGAAACAGAAAGAATAAAGACAAAACAATGGAGGTCAATTTTGAAGAATATCGATTGCAAAATGCAGCAAAAATAAAAAGTAATGATTACCTAGAGCATGAATGTATTGCTTGTAAACAAAGGAAGTCAGGTAAAACTATGAATGATTGTATTGAAAAATTTCATGCAGCAATTGAGATTGGGCCAATTTTCATCTGCAGTTGTTGTGAACAAACCTGGTTCCGACAAAGTGTGTCTGAAGCTACATGCCTGTCAAAAGAAGAAAAGGAAAAGTATTTGACTACTTCAGTGTCTGTTGATGCAAAACAGTGGATTTGTACTACATGTAAAGTAAATATCGCCCAAAGAAAAATAGTAAAGCTGTCAGTAATAAATGGTATGCAGTGGCCAGTTAAGCCAAAAGAATTGGATCTTCATCCATTAGAGGAACGCTTAATTGCTTTAAGAATACCTTTCATGCAGATACGATAATTGCCCAGGGGACGACAGTTGTCTATAAAAGGAAATGTTGTAAATGTACCTGTTGATGTACCTGCTGTTACCGAGTCTAAGTCTGATGAAGTAGAACATTTTTTGTGTAACAAATCAGCTAACTCACTACCTGATGGTACTCACTCTGAGTCTTCAAATCAAAATGAATCAAAACATGACCTTTATGAAACAAATGCTGAAGAAGTGGATCAAGATAATGTTGGAAACATTGATACTTTATAAGATGATGCAAATATTGAAAATAGAAATGCAACATTCACATTTGCACCAGGTGAGGGTCAAAGGCCATTGAGTTTATATCAAGATAAAGATGCAGAATATCTCTGTTTTCCTGCTATTTTCTGTGGTCAGAGACGATTGGATAACGATCAAAGGCTTGTTCCAGTTCATTATAGCGACATTGCTAAATGGGAATTACGCAGTAAAGATAGACGAGCTGCTAACAGTGTTCCAAACTTATTTTTCAAACTGAAGAAAATACAAATGAAACAATTAAATGATAAAGTTAATCACGCTGTTCGAAGATGCAAAGATAGCACAACGAACATTACTGTCATTCAGGCTAAAGATCCAAATTTTATGGACAATATGGTTAAAAAAGATGAGTGCTATTACATATTCAGGCAACTGCGCAATTCTCCGGCCTACTTGGAAACAAAGAAAAAAGATGTTTTTGCTATGATTAGGCAATTAGGGTTGCCAACATGGTTTATGTCACTATCTTCTGCTGATACTAGGTGGCCTGATTTACTAAAAATGCTCTCAAATTTGAATCTAGGCAAGGAATATAATAAAACACAGATTGAAAATCTTACTTGAGAAGAAAAAATAAAGCTAATACAAAAAGATCCTGTAACATGATCAAGATAGTTTGACCACAGTCTTCAGGAGTTTATCAACAATGTGCTGAAAAGTGAGCATACAACACTTGGTAAATTAACAGACTATTTTTACAGAGTTGAATTCCAACAGCGTGGTTCTCCACACATTCACATGCTTGTATGTATAGAAAATGCTCCAAAGTTTGGAATTAACATCAATGAAGAAATATCTTTTTATGTGAATCAATTTTTCCAGTGCTGTTCTAAAAATGATGCTCCTGGCTCCTTAAATGAACTGCAACTCATAAACACTCAAGAACCTGTCGCTTGAGAGACGACAAATTGTGTCGGTTTGGCTATCCACTGCCTCCACTTCCTGAGACCATGGTTTTAGATCCTCTTGAAGAAGACAAAGACAAATATAATAAGTTGTATCAAAAACTTCAAACGATAACAAATGATCACAAAGATGGGTATGATATTACATATGAGGAGTTTCTCAAAGCTGTTGTGCAGATGCCTGAAGCAGAATACAACAAGTGCATACGAAGTTCTTTGGCAGCGTCCAAAGTCTTCTTAAAGCGATCTCCTAAAGACAAACGAGTCAATTTATATAATGAATCTCTTTTGAAAGCTTGGAAGGCAAACAGACATTCAGTTTGTTCTTTACCCTTATGCATGTGCAATGTACATTGTTTCATGCATAAGTAAATCATATAGAGAGGTATGAGTAATTTAATGCATGCTGCAGCAAAAGAAGCAAGAAATGGAAATCTTGATATCAAGAGACAAGTGCGACACATTGGCTTTATCTTTTCAAATAGTGTTGAAGTAAGTGCCCAGGAAGCTGTGTATTTAGTTCTTGGAATGTCACTCACAAAGAGCTCCAGAGATGTTGTATTCATCAACACTTCCCCTCAAAATCAACGTATTCAATTGTTAAAGCAAAAATCACTGCTTGATGAAATGCCAAATGATTCAACAGATGTTATGTCAGACAACCTCTTAAAAACATATTCTAGGCGTCCATCAGCTTTAAACAATTGGTGCTTAGCTGATTATGTTTCTCAGATCAACATTCATTTTCCAGAAAATTTGCCAACATTAAATTAAATGATGAAGAAAGTGAGGACAATCTAGTTGCAGATGATGACAAGGATTCTCATGAGTGTGATGATATCACATTTGGAACTGATAATACTATTCTTAGATTAAAAAATGGTGTAAAAATCTGTAGAAGGAAAAATAAGAGAGTCATTCGTTATGTCCGTTTCAATAAAAACATACTGATAAACAAAATCACGTCAGAGAAAAGCTGCTGCTATTTTATCCAAGGAAAGATGAAGATAAAGATTTGCTCTGGAAATTTGATACTTTCAAATCTCACTATCTGTCTATGCGGAGAATCATTGATGCCAAATGTAAAGAGTATGAACATTTTGCAGACGAAATAGAGCTAGCTTGAGATGTAGCTGAAGCAGACTGTGATGGGTTTGATGACATAGCACCAAGTACCGAACAAATAGAAGGCGACACTGCTGAAGAAAAAGCTATTGATTCTGAATCATTTATTTACTTCAATCCTGATAAAGTATTTGAATACAAAGAATATGATATTGGCAATGAACTAGGTTGTTATGTTTCTGTTCCAACAACTGTAACAAATGAAAACATTTTATCTGAAACTGACTACAGAAAACTCATACGTAACCTAAATACAAAACAAAACAAATTCTACAATCGTGTAATTCATTGGATCAAAACCAGAGATGTGCCTATTTACATATTTCTTACTGGAGGTACTGGTGTTGGAAAAAGTGTTGTAATAAAAGTGTTGTACCAAACATTATATAGATTTTTAAACATGAAAGATGGTGAAAATGCTGATGACGTAAGAGTGCTTCTTTGTGCTTTTACTGGCACAGCTGCCATCAATATAAATGACTCAACTATTTCATCAGCATTTAGGCAAAAGTATAAGCAATCTGATCAAAAATTAACTAGTGACAATTTGAATTCATTTCGATCAAACTATAGGAATTTATCAGTAGTAATCATTGATAAAGTTTCGATGGTCAGCAATACCACGCTCTGCTTCATTGATCAAAGACTTCAAGAACTTAAAGGAACAAGAATACCGTTTGGTGGTGTAAGTGTCATTGCTGTTGGTGATCTCTATCAGTTAAAACCTGTTAGTGGAAATTGGATATTTAATGATTTAACTTGTGATGCTACAGCGTTAGCTTCCAAACTTTGGAAAGAACATTTTACCATTTTTGGACTAACTGAAGTAATGAAACAAAAAGACGACCTTGAATTCTCCGAGTTACTCAACAGGCTCAGAGTAAATCAGGCTTCAGATGTTGATATGGTAAGACTCAAACTTTGTGAAATTAGCGTTTCTTCTCCTTTGTATGACATCAATGCCCCGCATCTCTTTGCAGAGAACTTTTTCATGCACTATTTCAATGATTCCCTTATCAGTAAAATGGTTACAGAAAAGGTTATAATATCAAGTTATACCAGTGTGGTTTCTCCAAAGCTTACCAGAGACAGGCAAGAAAATGCAATTAGGACTTTGCCCAATGATCCAAATAAAACTGCAAACCTTCACAGTTCCCTAACTGTAGTAGTTGACATGATTTATGACTTAACTGTGAACATTCATACAGAAGATGGGTTTGCAAATGGTGCAACATGTGTTGTCAAGTATATTGAATACAAACAGACAGAAACCACTCGTCCAAGCATTATTTGGGTCCAGTTAGATAATGAAATAGCCGGACAGAAAACAAGAGTGAAATACAAGAATCGTGGATTTTATCATGGAGAAATTGATGCTAACTGGACACATATTTTTGATGTTGAAAGATCTTTTACTTACAACAGGAAAACATTCCAAAGAATTCAGTTTCCTTTACAGCCATCAGGAGGTCGTTCTGTGCACAGAGCTCAGGGAAGTACTTTAAATAGACAAAGTTGTGATTGATTTATCACAGCGCAAAATTAGAAAAGTTGCCACATCCGCATTATGTTGCACTTAGTAGAGTAAGATCTCTATCAAAATTACAAATTTTGAATATAAATGAGCTTGCATTGCACGTTGATGAAAAGGTGCATGCAGAAATGGAAAGATTGCGATAACATGCTTCACTTCAACTGTGTTATACTCCCTTAGAGCAGCTTGATTCAAATCAGTTTTTCAAAATTGTTTTCAATAATTGCAGGTCTTTAAACTTGTATTTTGATGATATAAAGGTTGATCATGATGTACTATCTTCACACATTGCTGCATTTGCAGAAACACGTTTATATTCCAAAGATGCCGATGGAAACTACTCTATTGCAGGATTCAGTGTGATAAGGAAGAAAAATGAAAAAAAATCCAAATAGAAGACCTCCACATGGTTTGATTGTGTATATTAAACAAGATCTCAAAATCCTTAACAGCATTACTTTCAGTGATGAAAACCTTGACATTCTGTACCTTTATGTAAAAATTGGTTGTGATGAAAAGCAAATTGTATTCATTTACAAAGCGCCGTCTTTGTCAAACACTCATTTTAAAGAAATATTCCAATTCCATGTAAGTCAATATTTAATTCAATCTATAGATACAATATTTATTGGAGATTTTAACATTGATGCTCAAATAGACAACATGCTCTGTCAAATGATGATGGACACGTATGCATGTAAACAGTTAATCAATTCTGCCACAACAGACTTTGGATCAACTCTAGATTTGATATTCACTCAACTTGAACGATTATCAAGTGTAATAGAAAATTACTGGTCAGACCATACATTAATATATTTTGCTGAAAAAATTTAATAATAATTAAAAAAAAATAAAATACTTTTTTGTTCTATCACGTGCTATATTTCAAAACTACAGTTGCGCATACATGGGTACCTGCTATGGGTGTTTTTTATCAGTGGAAAATAGGAGATAAAACGTTGGTATCAAAGAAAATTTATTTATGCTGAAATCAATAGTTAAGAGCCGGTGTTCCATGTCTTAATATTTATTGGCACCAACTTGGAGTTGAACACTGATTACTGAACAATATATCTATATACTTGGAGTTGAAACCATAATGGCATACCCACACTGTTGAGACTGGAGTTCTTATATACTGACGAAAAAAAGTTTAGCTACATGGTTAATGTTACGGTATAAGAAATATCAAATGACCTTGGGCTTTGTTTATCTTTGCATTTCGTTGGGGTGTTGATCCTTAAATCGGTTCAATATGTTATCGTGTGTAATACTGTTCCTTGAAAGCATACGGGCGGAAAAACACAAAACCACGTCGTGCAAGTTCACAGCAATTTATGCTTTGTAAAAACAAAACGATTTGAATGTGTAGATTGGTAGAGGAGTGACATAAAGAAAGCCGGATAAAAAAATTCGATATTCCAAATGGGACGTGTTCCAGGACTGACGTTGGAAAGCTTGTTGCTGGCATGCCCGTAAATGACGTCGCCAATCACGTTGTACTGTAAGTCGCCTAAGGAAACGGTATCAGCAAAGTGGAAGCGCTAAAGACAGACCTCGCTCCGGTAGGCCTAAAAAGACCACCCAACGTGAAAACAATAACATCGTGACGTCATCGAGGCGTCATCGATTTTGGACGAGTGGTAAGATTGCCGCTAGGCTGTACAACACTACAGGGACGCTCGTTTGCAATAGGACTGTGCGCAACCGATTGCGAGCGTCAGGAGTACGTGCCTACAGACCATACGTTCGATTGCCGTTGTCACAACGCCACCGCCAGGAAAGGCTCAAATGGACGATACTTCATCAGCGATGGACACGTGCCGACTGGAACGATGTTTTATTCACGGACGAATCGAGATTCACCGTTGATTTTGCCGATGGAAGAGTGAGGGTTTGGCGGCGTCGTGGCGAACGGTTTCATGACGCCAACGTTAAGGAACACGACAAATACGGAGGTGGCAGTGTTATGATGTGGGGTGGAATCAGTCACCAGTCAAGAACAGATCTTGTTCACGTCCCCGGGACACTAACATCCGTTCTATATTGCGACGAGATAATCAGACCTGTTGTCGTACATGATACGCAAAGGACACGCCCGAATATTTCAACAGGATAATGCCCGTCCTCACACTGCACGTCATACACGGGCTGTATTACAACAAAACCATATTGTAACACTGGATTGGCCTGCCAGATCTCCAGACCATTCTCCAATTGAACACATGTGGGACGTGTTAGGCGGAAGAGTACGTAAACGTCATGACGTCGACAACGTAAACGACCTTGAGCGGGCCTTTCAGAGAGGGTGGGCTATGATCCCTCTTGGAGTCATACGTGATTTTATTGGCAGCATGAGACGAAGATGCATGGCAGTTATTGCTAAAGCGGGAGGCCATAACATATATTGACAGTATGTGACATTGGATTATGATATGCCAAAATTCACGTAACATTTTTGACCAGATGAACTTGTAGAAATGAATTTGTTTTGATACAGAAATGTGGCTTAATGGTTAATCTTTCAATATTTAAAAATAAATTGGAAACAATTTTAATGTGTCAATATTTATATGCATGTGAACATATGTAGCTAAACTTTTTCCGTCAGTATATTAAACTGACTTGGAGTGGCATTCGAAATGTTTATCTGTTACTGGATCTAAGGAGTTTACACTGGCACTAATTTGGAGTTAAACACTGATTACTGATCCATATATCTATATACTTGGAGTTGAAACCATAATAACATACCCACACTGTTGAGACTGGAGTTGTTATATTTAACTGACTGGAGTTGCTTTCAAAATTTTGATCATTCACCGGAACTGAGTTGAACACTGGAGTTGAACACTGGAGATTAATATACCTATATTCTTGGAGAAACAATAATGGCATATTCACACTGAATGGCAATATTTTGTTCACTTAGTTTCTTTCGAAATCATTACATTTTACTGGCATTGACTTTATTTTAACACTTGCTTATGATCCCCATATCTATATACTTGGAAATGTAACAATAATGGTATATCCATATTGGTTTTGCAATATTAAATTTACAGGATACATGTTACTACTTAGGTGAAGTGTTAGCTTTTGGTATTTATATAGTTTGTGTTATACCATTAAGTTAAATAAACCAACATGACCTATAATCATTACAAACATTAGAAATCCCAAATGCTGTCATCGTTGTTATTTTGATTGTGATCATATCAAGTATCTACATGGCCAACGTTTGGTTTCACATTCTGAGTACTGTCAAAGTGACGAACGCTGTTTTGAAAACCAGGGTAGCCAGGGGGCGGGGCATTTTTCATTATATGGCTACAGTAAGAACTTTTTAACATATAAGAGCCACATTTATTTTCTTATCTGTATGAAACTTGGTCAGAAGATATATCCCAATGATATCTTGGCCTAGTTGGATATGGTTCCGTTTGGTTGAAAAGCATGCCTGCCTTGGTGCAGGGCATTTTTCTTTATATGGCTATAGTAAAACTTTGTTAGAAATCACATTTATTGTCCAATTTACTTGAAATGTCGTCAGAACATTTTTTCTCATGATACCTTGTTCCTTATATGTCAATTGCAAACCTTGTTAACACTCTAGAGGCCACATTTATTGTCCGATTATCATAAAATTTGTTAGGAAGATTTGTCCCAATGCTATCTTGGACAAGTTCAAAAAAGGGTCTGGTTGGTTGAAAAACATGGTCACCAGGGGCGGGTCATTTTTGTCTCCTACCGGTTTCACCGGAGGGGACTTATGGTTTGCGCTCTGTGTGTCCGTCAGTCCGTGAGTCTGTCATACTTTTCTGGATCCTGCGATAACTTTTAAAGTTCTTAATATTTTTTTCACAAAACTTGAAACATGGATAGATGGTAATATGGACATTATGCACGTCATTTCATTTTGTTCCTACGTCAAAAATTCTGGTTGATTTGGCAATAAATAGACTAGAAATACTGCTGAAAATGGTGGTTTTCTGGATCCTGCGATAACTTTTAAAGTTCATAATATTTTTTAATGAAACTTGAAACACGGATAGATGGCAATATGGACATTATGCACGTCATTTCATTTTGTTCCTACATCAAAAATGATGGTTGCTATGGCAACAAATAGACTAGAAATACTGCTGAAATTAATATATATATATTATATATAAAAACGTAAAATATTGATATACATTAATTTGTTAACAGCGCGCTCGACTATTTGAGTAATTGAGAGTATAACGTAAGCCATCATGGGGAAATTGTTCATATTCAATAATTTATTAGACGATCTTACAAAAATAAAAAAAGGAAAAAAAAAAAAAAATTTTGTTTGGGGGGGGGGGGTAGGGGGGAAGTGGAGGTGAGAGGGGGTATAATGTGGGGTGTGATAATTTAATAGATGATGTTTAAAAAAAATATGGGGGGGTTGCGGGGTAGGGGGGGTGGGGGTGAGAGGGGGTATAATGTGGGGTGTGGTAATTTATAAGATGATGTTTAAAAAAAATATTTTTTGGGGGGGGGGGGGGGCTGGGGTGGGGGGGGGGTAGGGGGGGGGTGAGGGGGTATAATGTGAGGTGTGAGGTGTGGTAATTTATTAGATGATGTTTTAAAAAAAAAACATCAGATAAGTTCCTCGAAGGCAATAGTATGAATACACGTTTCGGAAGCGGTAATGCGGTCCTACCTACGCGCGTCAAAATGTAAGCGAAATATGTACACAAGTATGTCAGGAATGATTGAATTAACGAAGAAAATCATGTATTGATGTAAGTTTTTTGAAGGAATGTGCAGAAAATATATTAAACAAGAGCTGTGTTTGTGAAACACAATGCCCCCTGCTGCGCAGCTTTGAAGCAATATATTTTACCTTTGACCTTGAAGGATGATCTTGACCTTTCACCACTCAAAACGTGCAGCTCCATGACATACACATGCATGTCGAATATGGAGTTGCTATCTTCAATATTGCAAAATTTGACCTTTGACCTTGACCTTGAAGGATGACCTTGACCTTTCACCAATCAATATGTGCAGCTCTATGAGATACGCATGCACGCCATTATTTAAAAAGTTATGGCCAATGTTTAAGTTTTCGGACAGACAGACAAACGCTTTATATTTGACATTTGACCTTGAAGGATGACCTTCACCTACAAAAATAAAAAAAGGAAAAAAATAATTTTTTTTTTTTGGGGGGGGGGGTAGGGGGGTAAGGGGAGGTGAGAGGGGGTATAATGTGGGGTGTGATAATTTCTTAGATGATGTTTAAAAAAATTGAGGGGGAGTTGGGGGGTAGGGGGGTGGAGGGTGAGAGGGGGGGTGTAATGTGAGGTGTGGTAATTTAGTAGATGATGTTTAAAAAAAAATTGGGGGGGGGGGGGGTGAGGTTTGGGGGGGGGAATTCTGGTAGGGGCGTGGAGTATTGTTTGGTTGGAATCCATTGTGGTATTCAGATAAGTGTTGTTTTGTCAAAGTAATAATAAAATGTGATCATAAATAAAGAAGTTATGGCAATTTTAGCAAAAATGTTCAATTATCTAAGTGTAAAAGGGGCCATAATTATGTCAAAATGCTTGATACAGTGGTCTGCTCTTGTTTAGATGATGTTTAAAAAAAATGGGGGGGAGGGTGAGGTTTGGGGGGGGGGGAATTCTGGTAGGGGCGTGGAGTATTGTTTGGTTGGAATCCATTGTGGTATTCAGATAAGTGTTGTTTTGTCAAAGTAATAATAAAATGTGATCATAAATAAAGAAGTTATGGCAATTTTAGCAAAAATGTTCAATTATCTAAGTGTAAAAGGGGCCATAATTATGTCAAAATGCTTGATACAGTGGTCTGCTCTTGTTTAGATGATGTTTAAAAAAAAAAATGGGGGGGAGGGTGAGGTTTGGGGGGGGGGAATTCTGGTAGGGGCGTGGAGTATTGTTTGGTTGGAATCCATTGTGGTATTCAGATAAGTGTTGTTTTGTCAAAGTAATAATAAAATGTGATCATAAATAAAGAAGTTATGGCAATTTTAGCAAAAATGTTCAATTATCTAAGTGTAAAAGGGGCCATAATTATGTCAAAATGCTTGATACAGTGGTCTGCTCTTGTTTATAGGTTGGGGTCATGTTGGTTAACAAGTATGCAACATATAAAAGCAATATGTCAAAGGATATAGGAAATATTTGGGGTAGTGTGCAACCTTTAAGATAGATTTATCAATAATATGCATATTCTAAGTAAAAAAGGGGCAATTATTATGACAAAATGCTTGATAGAGTTGTCTGCTCTTGTTTATAGGTTGGGGTGATGTTGGTTATCAAGTATGCAAAATATAAAAGCAATATGTCAAGCGACAATGAAAATAAATGGGGTAGTAGCAAAACTTTAACATTTGCTGCATATTCTAAGTGGAAAAGGGGCCATTATTATGACAAAATGCTTGATAGAGTTGTCTGCTCTTGTATATAGGTTGGGATCATGTTGGTAAATATGTATGCAAAATATGAAAGCAATATGTCTAGGGACAAAGAAAATATTTGGGGTAGTACGAAAACTTTAACATTTGCAAACTAACGCTAACGCAGACGCAGACGCCGACGCCGGGGTGAGTAGGATAGCTCCACTATATATATTTCATATATTATAGTCGAGCAAAAACGTTAAATTTTAATAAACACTGATTTGTTGAACTTAGATATCAATATATAATTAATGAGTGAAATACATATATTTTATTCTATTGTCACATAGTTTAACTTCGAAGGTCGTAAAAAAAACACATTAAACTCTAAGAAAATGAATGAAACTCAATTAATATGGTCACCAATAAACTTTACAGCATTAAAAATACATGTTTCCTTTTTTTATAATTGTTTATGTCGTACAAACATGGTTATACGGAGCGGTTCTATATCAACTTATTCTTAGTATTAATTCCGGATCAAAATATCTAGGTCTTTTCGTTTTTCAACCCTAGATTGATAGAAATAGAATAATTCTAACGTACAACCCCTTAGATAAACCTAGCTTGGCATTAGGTCGTTCGATATAGGGGGAATGCTTTGAAAAAAGCAACACCTAAAATCATTGAGGGACATCATATATATGAGGTTTAGTAACTACACGTAAATATAACTTTTAACATACACAAATCTTACAAACTGCCCCTGTCACTGTTTAGTTTTCGAAGATCCGCTACTTTAATAAAAGTCTGATGTAACGATTTCGTTAAAGAAATAAAGACTCAGGCTTATAATTCCTTTTAACACATATCTAATCTTAAATAAATGGTACAAAATACTAAAACATGCATGAACATATTATTGTTGTTTTCTTTATACACGTGATTAAGTAGTATTTAAAATGTGTTCTTTATGAAGACTTACATGAGCATGTTGTTATTTCTTTTAATGTACGTGATTATATAGTATTATAAATGCGTATCTTCATTATGTTCACTGAAAAATTGTTTGTACATTCTAGATAAAAACATAAAACATGTATTCACGTTTTTTCACCGTGTGTGTATATGTTTGTGTATGGATGTATATGTATGTGTGTGTATGTATATATATATATGTACATGTATGTATGTATGAGTATTTATGTATGTATATATATATATGTGTGTATGTATATGTATGTATGTATGTGTATATATGTATATATGTACATATATATATATATGTATGTATGTATGTATGTGTGTGTGTATGTGTGTGTGTATAAATATATATTTATGTATGTATATATATATATATATATATATATATATATATATATATATATATATATATATATATACATGTGTGTATGTATATGTGTTTTTGTAAATGTGTTTATATATGTATGTGTATGTATGTGTATGTATGTATGTATATGTTTGTGTTTATGTATATATATATATATGTGTATATGTGTGTATATATATATGTATATATATATATATATATATATATATATATATATATATATATATATATATATATATATCTATATATATATATATATATATGTATGTGTTTAAACATATATGTATATGTATGTATGTATGTATATATGTGTATGTATGTGTTTATGTGTATATGTGTATGTGTGTGTACGTATATATATATATATATATATTTATATATATATATATATATATATATATATATATATATATATATATATATATATATATATATATATATATATATATATATATATATATATATATATATATATATATATATACGTAATATATATATATATATATATATATATATATATATATATATATATATATGTGCTAAAGAAAAGATATAGTATATATATATGCTTGTTTGAAATTTAATGGAATACATATATTTTTCGTCTAGTTGTTTATCCTCAAAATTTATAAGCATTTGCTCACTTGACCAGTATGTTTTACAAAGTAGCGCAAATAAACAAGTTGTGTTTGTTTTTTTGGAACAACAAAACACTGAATTTTTTAAATAAAAATAATAAAGTCATTTGTCTTCTATTCTGCGCATAAAAATGTAGTTTTATGTTTGAACTCTCTTCAAAGAATATTAGTTTTGAAGATACATTTGTTGGTATTAACGTTTGTTTCTTTGTTTTCTTTATGCTTGTTTGTGTACGTGAGCTTGCCAAAAACAAATATGCGCCCTTATTGGGTGTTGACGTTGTTTTCTTTGCTGTCCTTTTTCCGTGAGCCTACAAAAAAAACAACAAGTGTTCGCTCTTGATAGTTCCGTGAACATGTAAATTGCTATTGCTTTAGAGGCTTAATTAGTTGAACGTGTTTACTTGTAAATAGCAAGGAACTTCGCAAATGCAGAAATGCAGTTAAATTTGGTATATTGACCTAATTTTGTGTAAACGTCTTAAACTAAAAATACTTGTAAGTGGTAAATAACATGAGTTTTCGTTTCTTTTTTGCAGCTACATTAGGTTGTATTGACCTATATTTGTGAAATTGCCACAAACAATTAAATACGCTCTTTAATTATGTCTTTGTATACTTGAAAATAGCACATTCTCGGACATTTACTAAATAATGATAATAAGATGTTAGCTTACCAGTGTAAGACTGTTTTTTTTGTGAAGTAGATATAAACTTATCTCCAATCTAGGGTATTCATGTAATAGATAATGTTGTTTTTTATGAGAAAATCAATGCATATACCAACAATACACTTGACATTTCTTTTTCCTTAGAAGATAATCTTGAAGTGTTTTTTTTGCTGCAGATGAAATTGGGTTATCTTACTGCTACTCTGTTTTAGTTATATACATATAGCATATATAGCATGGTTCTCTTTTGATACGTACTGAAATTGTGAAATAAGTAAAGTTGCCTAACCTGTAAACAACCCTCGTACTAAATGGATAACTTATAGAAATGGATACATTTAACTTTGATGTTAACATTGTTGTCTTCTATTTCATCGTATTACACTGTAAACGACATTTTGACCTCACATTAAGTTTTGTTTGTTGTCGTTTGTCTATAATATGTCATGTACAGTATAGTTTATTCGTATATATAGTATATGTCAAGCTTTTTTTCATTATACTGCTTTAACAAGTGCTGTGCAAACATGTAAATGAAAACACGTTTTTACTTTAAATAGTTTTACAAACACACACGCATACTAACTAACTTTCAAACATCGACCCACTGTTTTTCTTTACGTTATTACATGTACACGCACACGCAACAACACACGTACAAGCACATGAGTACACACATATATTCAGTTTTGATAAATTACATAAATAAATTTTTATTCTAGCCCATACCTCCCTCTGGCTCTTAATATAACATGAAAATATATTATCTATGGCTTGTAATAGAAAGCAACTGGACGCGCAGACCAAGAATTATCATGAACTCCACCGTCCTTTTATATGAGTATTAATATTTGTACTTTTAATGTAAAAGGGCTAAACAACAAAGACAAACGAACAAAAATCTTCAGATGGTTAGACGAAAAAAAAAGTTTATGCCTATTACAAGAAAGTCACTTGACACATACTTTAGCACAAATCTTAAAAGATGAGTGGGACGGAGACATTTATCTTAGTAGACAACATACTAATAAACAAGGCATTGTCTTTTTGATAAAAAATAATAGAGGGATCACAGTCGATAACTTCAACGAAATAATAATTTGCAGACAAGCAAGTATAGATATCAAAATACACGAAACTCAATTAACATTAATCAACGATTACGGCCCTAACACAGATGATTCCACATTTTACGAAACAATCCTTTATAATTAAAAACCAAGATAAAAACATTATAGTCGGTGGTGATTTCAATACTGTTCTTAACCCATTATTAGATAAAAAGAAGGGAAACCTTTATACTCATCCTAAAATAGAAACGTTTTAAATAACATAATTGAAAACTATAATATGATAGACATCTGGCGTACAGTAAGTCCGAACGAAAGCAAATTCACGTGGCACTCAAATACAAAACCGATAATATTTTGTAGATAAGACTATTTTTTAATATCTGAGTCACTTTGCAACATTATTGAAACATGTAGCATTAAACCAGGATTTATGACTGACCACTCTCTAGTTGAACTTAAACTACACAAAATACAACCTGAAAGAGGCCCAGGATTCTTTAAAATTAACAACAGTTTTTTATTAGATACACAATACCAAACACAAATAAAACAAGAAATATTCAATACAGTTCGAAATAATAAAGATGCGAACCCAAACACCTCATGGGAAGTAATTAAAGGAAATATACGTAACATAACAATAAGATACACATCATTCAAACAAAAAGAAACACACAAACTTGAAACTGAAACCATTAAAATCATTGAAACACTTCGAAAAAAAATACATGAAACAAACACTTACAACACCGAAACCATTGAAAATAAAATAACATCAAAATAACAAGTATTAGAAGGAATTTACCATACACATCTTAATGGAATACTACTACGAGCACGCACACAGCATGTTGAACACAATGAAAAAATACAAAATACTTCGCAAAAAACTGTGCACAAGTTAGTAGTCATTGGCGAAGATATAACAAACAGAACTCAAATTCTAGAAGAACAACGTTTATTTCTTGAAACCATCTATAAACGAAAACATGTTGTAAATAACACCCTTTAAAAAAACACATCATGCTTTAAATCAAGAGGAAAAACTACTGTGCGAAGGACTACTTAATGAATATGAATGTGGATTAGCACTAAAAGAAATGCAAAATATCAAAAGTCCATGATCTGATGGCATCACAATCGAATTTTATAAAATAGTCTCACTTAACTATTCATTTAACAACGAAAACTTAACTACACTATAAAAACAATGTATAATATCACTCATTCCAAAACTTGGAAAAAACTTAGAATCCTTATCAAATAAGCGCTCATTAGTTTACTGAACAATGATTATAAAATTGCAACTAAAAGTATATCAAACAGAATGAACAAAATATTACCATCAATCATTTCAAGATCACAATCTGGTTTCATTAAAGGACGTTACATTGGTGAAAACGTACGTCTGATACAAGAATGCATAAATTATTTTAACCAACCAAACAATTCTGGCCTCATTTTCTTTGCAGACTTCGAAAAGGCTTTTGATTCACTAGACCATTCGTTTATGTTCTCCTGTTTAGAAAACATGAATTTCGGTGATAGTCTAATTAAATGGGTAAAACTATTTTACACCGATATTTACAGTATAATTATTAACAATGGTTGTTTCTCAAACAGTTTTAACATCGAACGAGGGGTAAGACAATGCTGTCCACTTTCGTCCTCGCTATTTATTATATGCATCGATTATCTATCACTCTATATCCAATCTAATAATCATATAAAAGGAATATCGCAAGAACCCGACGAAGAAATTAAACAGTCCCTATTTGCTGACGATGCAACTAATTTTAAAATGACAGTAGTGACTCATTCGATAATCTTATAGAATCGCTAACCCCTTTTGGAAATGCATCTGGTCTTAAACTAAACAAAAGTAAATGCACTCTACTACGAGTAGGTAAATTTAAACAAAGTAATATTTTCTTAAAAAAGAAATGAAATTCAATTGGACATCAGATAAAGCAACAACGTTAGGAATAAACTTTACAAACAATGAAAATGAAACAATTCTAAAAAACATATTACCTCAATTACAAAAATTTAAAAATTGTTTAAAATCATGGCAGCATCTTAAACTTACACTAATTGGAAAAAAAACACCGAGTTGAAAACGTTTGCACTCCCTAAATTAATTTATACAATAACAGTTCTCCCAAACCCACCAAATGATATTATTGAAGATATAAAATCAGACATATTTAATTTCATATGGGGCGGTAAACCTGATAAAATTAAGAGAACTTAATTAATTCAATCAGTAGAATATGGGGGTATTAGACTAACGGATATAGATTCATTCCTAAACGCAATCAAATGCAGTTGGGTCAAAAGATATTTAGATAACACCAATACGAGTAAATTGAAAGTGTTCTACCAGAAAATCCTTAAAATATATGGTGACGCCTTACTTTTTGAATGCAATTTTGACAAAAGTATCTTAGACGAAATATCAACAAAAAACATATTTCTATCGAATGTTCTATCGGAATGGTGTAAAGTTAATTTAGAAACCAAAATAAACAGTAAAATCATTCTATGGAACAATAAAGACATAACTACTAATAATAATACGTTTTTCTATAAAAATTGGTTCGAACGAAACATAAAATATGTAGATCAATTATACGACTACAGAATAAACGACTTCTATTCTTTTGATAACTTATGCCACATATTCGGAATACCTACAAGTAATTTCCTGATGTACTACACATTGATCAAAAGAATACCCATACATATTAAAAATGCTATCAATACAAATAATGTACTAAAAAAACTTTCATAGAAAACATAATTGCAAAACAAACAAAATATTTCATACACTTCCAATTAAAAACCCTGCCGAAATATCTAAAGCTCAAACTAAATGGCAAAACCTTCTTGGCGAAAAAGAATTTAATTGGAAACAAATATTTGTCATGCCATATAAATCAACTACTGATAGTATTCTGAGAAATTTTCACTATAAATACATCCATAGAATTATAGCCACAAATAAATACCTTTTTAAGTGCAACCTATCTAACACGAATCTATTTGATATGTGTAGTGAACATATAGAAACAATAAAACACCTTTTCTGGGAGTGTAAACATATTCAACCTCAGTGGAATGAATTGACAACCTTTCTACAGACACAACAATTAAATGTTAAACTATCTCTCTTAGGCATCAGTTTGGGGGTAAATACCTTCAAAATACAAGATGTTAATAACGCCGTGAATTACATAATTATATTAATGAAATATTTTATATTCAGCATGAAATACAGAAAACAAGTACCTTAAATGAACTGTTTCATCAACTATTTAAAACTGAAGATTAAAATTGAACAAGAATTTGCCCTTAACAATGATACACTTCATATAATTGAACAAAAATGGAAAAACATTAAATTTTCATAACAAGTCCAGTATGCTTTCTATCCACTTTATGCAACTCATCATTATTCCTAACTATTCTGTTGTTTTTTTTGTTTGTTTTTTTAAATACACCTATCACAACCAACTTAAGAAAAAAAAATACATATAAACTTTTTTTTTTATCAAAAGGAAACCACATATTAGCATATCTTGTGTAACATATTTTAACATTATTGCTGCTACATAGTATTACTTTGTTTTATGATCATATACATGTATACATTATATGTCTTATATGATATATATATATATATATATATATATATATATATATATATATATATATATATATATATATATATATATATATATATATATATATATAATGTGTTACGCTCTTTGGTTTTCTCTGGACAGGTGTAGCAACACAAGAATAATAAACACTTCTTACCCGTGTTAGCTGTATTATCCCAAAGACACAATAACAACGTAATTCACAGTATATTCAATAAATCAAAAGTAACAGACCTTAATTAACATCCAACACAACTGATCTTAAACACCTCAAAGCAACTCAACTTACACTAACAATCAAGTCCCTTTATAGCCCTAAATGATCCATTTAATCCCATGTACAAACAATCCTTAAAATACACATTGTCCTATAAATCAACATAAAACAGCTAGGTCCAGATTATTCATATCATCCATGATACTCCTATATAGTTCATAAATTCGTTACACTGCTCCCTCCTTAGGAGACAGAACTTACACTGTTCGTAGTTCATTAACACATGAACTTATGCCTATAAAATGCAAAACAAATTAAAAATGCAAAACAAATTAAACTTTAACAGAACGCAAAATAAATTCATTCACTATGAATATTTTGACAAAAAAAAATAATATCAAGAGTTCATCATATTAAGCACTGATATTTATTAGTCTATTCCGTCCTGGAATTACCAGTTACTTATTGTCATGATATTGAGATGCATAATGTTTGAATTCGTCCTGAAACATCTCAAATAATTTCCAAGGGGTCACTTCTTTAAAGTCTATGGTCTCGCTGTAGCCAATTGATGCCGTGCGCTTGACCTCGGTAGGGTTTCCATTAACAAGTTTTATGGTGCGCTGAAGAGTAAGGTTAATTGATGAAACAACATACTCTTCATGCTGATCCTCGTCGTTGACGTCATCAATGATGATGACGTCATCACTGTCATCGGCCTGACTTACATCCTCGTACCTAGGCGCTGATTCGTCGTCGGCAACCCCGCCATCATCGACCGTATCCTGATTTACTTGTTCCTTAAAATCCTCGTCCATAGGCGCTGCTTCGTGTCCGGTTCACTCACAAATGCTGCAGCCTCACCATGTTCATCCTGCAAAATAGTCCTATCACTCACTGCACTTGCAGTTTCATCACCGCACTGCACATTGGATTCAGTATTGTCACGTGTACTATAATAAAAAACAGTCTGCACAGTAATCCCCATGGGGGCGTCTAGCTCCTCCATAGCTTTTAAATAGTCTTCAAAATCTGGGATGGCTTCCAGACTTCCGTCATCAACACACGCTGATTGTGTCTCGTTCGCTGTAGGAACCTTCTGTCCGAAATTACAAGATGACACATCGACATGGTCAACATCACTATCCAATGTTTCAACAGCTGAAGATTGTTGTTGCGGCTGCTGAAACTGCTGCTGCTGGGCACAAGAACTTTCTTCGATAATTCCAGTCACTAATCCTTCAAAGAAGCTTTCATCTGAACTAACATCACTGTAATAAGCGTCACGCCACTCTTTCGTCGTCATCAATCGAGCACATCCACTTACACGTTTCGCTCTAGAAGCACTATGTCCGTGTTTCCGTTCCAAATGATACCTCAAATACGATTGCCTGACAAACAATCCATCACACTTCTTTTCTGTACACACAAAGTACTTTTGCTCAGATGCGTGCCGTTCTTTTATGTGTCTCCTCATATTACTTTTAGTGCTGAATGTTTTCCCGCACGTATCACAACAATATCCCATTTCTACTAATAACACAAAGTCTTTTAAATGTTTCGGTTTTTTAAAAACACGTCTTGTTCGGCTGAAAGTTGCACCGCTTCTATCACAAGGGCGTGCTGAACTGTTTTTCGCGCCTTTTTCTGCATGTAAAACCCGTGCTCGTAAACTGTCTTTCGCGCCTTTTTCTGCATGGACATTCCGTGCTCGTTCCACTTCAGGTGACCGCTCCGATTGATCCAACTGATCCTCTTGTACAAACTGATCCGTTATGTACTGATCTGCTCCTATACGGTCCGTTAGTCCGTCCGTACGATGTGCGTCTGTATTTAATTGATTTCCTCTCATTATATCGTGTAAGACAGTCTCATTTCTCGTTGAATGTTTATCTCCATTTTCCGCAAAAGTTCTATTGTTTGTTTCTGTATTGTTCAGAATAAAATCTCGCAAATTCGGTTGCCGTACCTCCGTTGTTTCATTGTGTTCTTGCGGAATATGCAGGTTTGAATCACCATGGAATCTCTTAAGATTATCACCATGAACTATAACGGGTGGTGACGACTCTTAATAGCGAATTTTAAACAGCACATCACAAAGCTTTTCTGTAATAATCCATGGTCCGGTCCAGTGACGCACAATCTTCGATTTAACACCTTGCACTGTTTTCT
Source organism: Dreissena polymorpha (assembly GCF_020536995.1). Taxonomy (NCBI): domain Eukaryota; kingdom Metazoa; phylum Mollusca; class Bivalvia; order Myida; family Dreissenidae; genus Dreissena; species Dreissena polymorpha. Next base: position 40,067,620 of record NC_068360.1, read on the forward strand.
TCTGATTTTTCATCACCAAATCTCCGACATCATAATTATGTATCTTTATGCGACAGTCCTAATGCTTCTTTTGTCTTTCACTTGACTTTGACAGATTTTCACGCACAAAACTAGACATTTTTGTTAGGTTTTCTTGAAGGTCATTGACGAAACTTGGGATGCTATTTGATTGTTCTGCTGCTGCGTTTTTTTGACACTCACTTCCGGTTTGAATATCTAATCGAAACGACATTTCCGTCCCATATACTATTCGATGGGGACTATAGCCTGTACTTTCTTGCACTGAACTATTATATGCGATCACCATGTAATCTAGCAGCAAATCCCAATCTTTTTGATTTTCAGAGACATATTTGGATAACATATTCTGAATATTCTTGTTCATACGTTCAACTAATCCATTTGAGCGAGCATGAAGTAGTGTTGTTCTGCACTTGTTTATCTGAAGTAGATTACACATTTCGCGAAAGACTGCACTTTCGAATTGCCTCCCTTGATCCGAATGAATTTTACGAGGACATCCGTATCTTTTCACCCATCCTCGTACCACACAGTCAGCCACAGTTTCTGCCTGGATATTCTGGAGAGGAAATAGTTCCGTCAATTTTGAAAAATAATCCATAATCACTAACACGTAGACATTGGCACGGTCCGTTTCAGGAAAAGGACCAGCTATATCAATACCCACTCTTTCAAAACGTTCACCAACTACGTATTTTTGTAACAGATGTCTCCTGCCTTTGTTAGGATTATTCGCCTCACAACATATTCTACAACACTTTACATAATCTTCCACAGAACGGCGCATGTTCATCCAATAAAATGGACATGTTTTGGCCCTATTCATAGTCTTCTTTATACCAAAATGTCCTGACACTTTTGCGTCATGAAGATACCATAATACTTTCTTCGCTTCTTCCTGCGGCAGGCATATCCGCCATTTTATGTCCCTTTTCGAATACTCCCATTTGATACAGAGAAGTTCATTTTTTATCGCCAATAAGTCCCATCTTGAAATCCAAAATTTCACACCAGCACTTTTATCTGCAATATCCGACCATGTCGGTTTACTTGCTCCCGATCTAATTAAATTCAAAACATAGCTTATATCACTGTCGTCACGTTGAGCAATATAGAGTGTTTGCTTGCTAAGAGAATTTTCCGGTTCAGGAATATTTTCTGATTGATTTTGCCTATTCGCTTTCCGACTTCGTTTTCGTCTCACTCGTGGTATTGGCATCTCTACTTTTATATCACTTTCATCTGTATTCCCAAGGGCACTTATATCGACTACCACTGTTGGTTCTTTCTCAAATTGTAGATGCTCTGCTTTCTCTAATGACATATGACACTGTCTACATTCAATTACATCACCTCTGCTTACTCTAGACAGAAAATCAGCATTTGCATGTTTCGATCCTGGGCGGTGTTCTATATCGTAATCAAACTTACTAAGTTGCTCCAACCACCTGTGCACTTGACCATCCGGATCTTTTAACTGCTGAAGCCACCTCAATGAAGCATGATCCGTACGTATAAGAAATTTCCTACCCAACAGATACTCTTGGAAATATTTAGTAAAGTACACTAGAGATAACATCTCGCGCCGGGTAACACAATAGTTCTTTTCCGCTTTATCGAGCACTCTAATCCCGTACGCTATCACTCTTTCAACACCTTGTTGCTCCTGTGATAAAACAGCTCCGATCCCATAGTTACTGGCATTGCAGTCTAAAATGAATACACCTCCATCGACATAAGGGTATGTTAGAATTGGTGCTGATGTATGTTTGCACTTTAAACTTTCGAACGCTTTTTCACAATCTCCATTCCATTCCCACACAGCCATTTTCTGTGTGAGATCATACAAAGGTCTTGCTATAACAGCATAGTCTTTCACAAACTTCCTGAAATACGACGTGAAACCAAGGAAACTACGTAATTCAGTGATGTTCTCCGGAGTTTTAATAGAAGTCACAGCTTCAATCTTGGATGGATCAGACCTTATTCCATGTTGTGAAACAATATGGCCGAGAAACTTTGCTTCTTTATAAAAGAAATGACACTTGCTGGCTTTAAGCTTCAGTCCAGATTTCTCTAGCCTATTAAACACTTTTTCCAAATCTGTCAAATGAGTTTCAAACGAACGGCTGTACACAACTATGTCGTCTAAGTAGAGGGCAAGTATATCCCATTGGAGCCCAACACATTCTGTCTCTATGATACGCTGGAAAGTCGCCGGGGCGTTACACAATCCGAAAGGCATCGTTGTATATTGGTATAAGCCCCCTGTTGGCGTTGCGAAAGCAGTCTTTGATTTTATCCCGTTCTTCCAATGGAATCTGATGATATGCTATTTCACAATCTAAACTTGAAAACCATTTTGCACCAACTAATGATTCAATATTATCTTGTATTATTGGAATTGGGTATGCATCCTTAACAGTTCTACTGTTCAGTTTACGATAATCAACACATTCTCCAACTATTATCTTTCTTACGAACCATCACAAGTTAAGAACTCCAAGGACTCTCTGATTTTTCTATCAATCCTTTCTTTTCGAGCTGTTCAATTTCTTCTTTGATGGCTTTGCGTTTGAACAATGGAATCTTCCTAGGTGCATCTTTAATTGGAGTCTCATCCGTTAGAGTTTTTTTATGTAAACCGACATTTGTACGGCCCACTTCTCCTGGCTTTGCAAACACATTTTGACGTCGAAAGAGTAGTTAATGAAATTTGTCGGACTGATCGGAATCAAGATTTTACTTGCCATCTTCGAATGTATTGGTTAAATATTGCGGCAAATCACAGCGTTTTTGTTAAGTAACACGATACACTGTTGAGTCCTCATTTGAATCATATTCAGCAATCTCTTGAATTGGCTCGAATAATGCAATCACTGTTCCTTTTGGAATCATTACAGCTGAACTATTCGGATTTAAAATCCTGGCATGGAAAGTATTTCCACAATCAACCAAGACCCTAGCAACTAACATGCTATGCTGTTCCACAAATTTACTATCTTGAACAAGGAATCCTTCTCTTTCCGCAACGTCACCTTTCACCTTTGAGTTTACTAGTACTTCACAGCCTGCCGGTACCTCACATTTTTCCGTTGTACATACTTGCAGATGAAGTAAGCGTGTTTTCAACAACGTCATTTACAACATTTATGAGAAACTCTCTATTACTATAATTGAAATTGCACTAAAATTTTTCAATGAAGTCATCTCCTAATAAATTTTCCGTTACACCACCAACGATAACTGGAAAGAATATCTCGGTAACCTGGAAGTTTAGCACTACCAATGCCTCACCATCACAAATCACTTTATTCCCATTAGAAGCCTTGAATTTGCACCTTGTTGTCTTAAGTCCAGGCCTATTTCGATAACGAATGCTTTAAAATGTATCCGATGTAATAAATGTTCGTCTCGCACCTGTGTCAATTTTCCAGTTTATCTGTTGATAACACACCTTTCCTGAGACTTTCATTTCTTTCTTCAGTCTAACTCGGATGCACTTCAAATTATTGTCACTCACGTCACTTTGTTGAGGTCTTTCTTTAATGTTCAGTTCGACCGTGCTCTGACCTCTCGAGACGGTCGATCCGAGTTTTCCGATGAATCCTTGGGATCCCGATTAATCGGAGATTCCCATTGATCCTTTGGATTTGAATGATCTTTACGCCGTCCATTCCAGTTCCGACTATTCCAAGATGAGTTGCCACGCCTTCCACGGCCACGAAAACGTCCTAAGTGAAAAACACGTCCACTGTTGTGGTCAGCTCATTGTTTTTCACGTTCTGTCTGTCTTAAACACACTTCTTGAATTGCAGCTGTAACCGCGTCTTGCAAATTTTTCGGTCTGGTTCTTTTCACAGAGACTCTAAAGTCGGCTGAATCGTGGCAATTTGAAAGAAAAGTGTTCAACGACAATTCCCCTACTAGTTCTGAACAGTCTGGATAGGCTTTCCTCAGAAGGTCCTCAATGGATTGGGCAAATTCTCTGTATGTCTCGTTTTGCCGCTTTCTTCTCAATCTGGCATCTGCTAAATAGCTTTCCTTCATATTGATTAAGCCAAATCTCTGTTCCATTCTTGAAAACAGTAGGTCGCAGTCGGATTGCATTATTGACGGTAATCCGTAAGCATAAGCTTCAGCTTGACCACGCAGGGAACACAAAAAGGTTCTCCTAGACTCCTCTTTGGACCAATTATTCAAAGTGGTCAAATTATCGAAGTACCTTCTTAAATCATGCCAAACATCACTTCCAGTTCCACTGAATGTTCTACGACACGGGAAATCACGGGACGAAGACTTTGCAGTATACTGCTCCTTTCTATCAACATTGTGCACATTTTAGGTCGCAACATTTGATACTTCATAATTCACGACACCAGAAAACTTATTATCAGTCCCTAATGGACGCTCATAGAAACAGTCATAACAGAGAAGCAACAGAGACGATACTAAAATGGAACATACCAGCACTAGATGTGGCAAAAATTATTTTACAGAAACCATCGCCCTCTCCAAAACATGTGTATGGATCTCCAGAATACTATTTCTGTGATACTGGAGTAGCACAGCCACCAGTACGACTATCATCCAGAATGTTACAAACTTTATCCATCTTATTCTCTTTGGTCTGCCTGTGACAACTGGTACAATGTCCTTTTTATTCCAAATTGGAGACAAGGTATTCACGTCACTATCAAAATCATCTGGGAAAAATACTTGACTTATTCCTGAATCTTTGGATGGAGCACGTGGCTTCAGATCCGTTGAATCCGAGTTATACCCTATGGGAGTCGAACATGCGGTCGGAGAATTTATACTCGGCTTCATTTTGACATCCTGTCCGTTCTGATCTGAAATACTTTCAGGGGTGGACATCCTGGCCAGTAATGTTCACCGTTAATCACAAATCACAGAACTTCGAGAATACCCCAACGTAGATTGTTCGTGAGATGCAATTATCCACATAGGAATTGCATCCCACCGCTGCCACCAATGTAACGCTCTTTGGTTTTCTCTGGACAGGTGTAGCAACACAAGAATAATAAACACTTCTAACCCGTTTTAGCTGTATTATCCCAAAGACACAATAACAACGTAATTCACAGTATATCCAATAAATCACAAGTAACAGACCTTAATTAACATCCAACACAACTGATCTTAAACACCTCAAAGCAACTCAACTTACACTAACAATCAAGTCCCTTTATAGCCCTAAATGATCCATTTAATCCCATGTACTAACAATCCTTAAAATACACATTGTCCTATAAATCAACATAAAACAGCTAAGTCCAGATTATCCATAACATCCATGATACTCCTATATGGTTCATAAATTCGTTACATATATATATATATAATATGTTCTGAGACTTTTGGTCCTAATTCGGCAAGCCTCATTGTGAGAAAACGTCACTCAAAATGACGTCGCTAAATTTGCGCTTAATTTTGCTAAAATTGCCTATTGTTATTAGTAATTCTATCTTTTTAAGTAATATATACCTCAGCACACACTGGTCCTTTAAAGTATTTTCGATCAAACAAATAGTTGCTTTTGACCTTTTTAATTCAATGAGTTGACCTATTACTCCCCTTTTACCAAAGTTGGCCATTGCCGATATATAGCCGCAGAAAATTCTTCAACACATGTTGATACCGATCTTAGCTTGATGCGAATAATAGTATTTGGATTTAACTTGACTTTAAAGAAGGTAAGTGTTATTATTTAAATCAGCTGTACTTTGTATGGTTATATGCCCAACATATCGACAAAAACCAACATATTTACAACTGAAAACGAAAGTAAAATGGCGACCGTGACCTTTCTCAATTCCTGATATTGTGTTTACATTTTAATTTTATAAATGAAGAAGTTCGGCACTGTTTTCTTATGATTGAATGAGTGATTCCATCTCATAATCTTCCCGACTAAATTGTCTCCAATAAAAACACTTTCTTTTTTTGGGGGGGGGGGATTCCGATCTGGAAATTCTCCTACAGTCATTAGTTCTTCTTGAATGCTCTGAGCTGTTATGAGTACACACGTACAGTTCTTCTTGAATGCTCTGAGCTTTTATGAGTACATACGTACAGCTCAGATCTTCTTGAATGCTCTGAGCTTTTATGAGTACATACGTACAGCTCAGAGTTCTTCCTTGTAACCCATTTTTAATGGAAAAAATATATGTATCACGTATGTCTATAAAATCGAGTTCAATCAACCTACTACATTGTTACAAACACAGTACCTGTTAGGCTGTTACTATCAACATCAATTTGCGTGTATTTTGTTGTGAAATGCTCAAAACATGAACTTGATAAAACACCGTTTATGGCGGAAGTTGTGAATTGTCATTAGAGCAAAGCGAAAGAAAAGGTTACACTGCACATATTGTTTTCACCGTAATATCTGACGATCTGGTCTTATGGTAGCAGTTGAATTGTATTGCGTATAGAAGTGTAGTTTGAATTAGGACACATTCTAGTTATTATTCTCGCTGCGATCGGATAAGTGGCAGAGTCCGTGCTTTTAGATACTGCATTGTAGAAATAGTTATTGCGCAGTTTACTAATTGAATTGAAAATCCGAAAAAAAACTGGATGTAGTGTCGGGTGTTCTTACATGCTTAGCAATTCTACCGCCCTGTTATTTACTCTGCGGTGCTTTTACAAAGGGATTAACACGTGCGAATGTCTTTGATGAGGCAATAGACCATTTTCACAATCAGCCAAAATTGATAAGATAGCGATGTCGCGTGACTCGCAGAATTCCAGACCGAGGCAGAACGTGTATCCATTCGTTGTGGAAGTATTGCGTAGTCATGTTTGGGACTAATTTAACTCCAAAATACTCAAAATGAAAGAAATGTGTCGAAACTTATTAACAGAAACAAAGCACTGTAATTACGGGTGCCGGTCAACTCGTATCTAATTCAACTCGCACGGTAGTAAACTCGCACGTTTTTTTGTCAACTGGCACGGCATTTCTGGTCAACTCGCACTTTTTGAAGTCAACTTGCAATCCCCCAAAAATACATAGAAATAGATGAAGGATGTAATATGATCATTGGTTTATAAGTAGTTTATAAGTATTTATAATATAAATTATGTCCTTTTTTAATAATCTGAATATACGGTTGTCACATTGAATGGCTCTTTTACACTTGTGGTCGCTGTTTTTCACGGATTAAATAAATGTGTGTAAGAGGTGTGAAAGTTCATATATACAAAAATAAATATTTAATATTTGCTCACACTGTCATGTTATGCATGAAATGAGCTTGAAATAAATAAACTTGGAAACTTGGAAAATGGGAAAACATTAATCAATTAAACTTAATTGGTATGATAATTAATCAGTGATTCTTTAATGTTTGTCACAACACGGATAATGTTGTAAAGGGTGTTGTATACCGCCCGCGATTCAATCAAACTTGATTTAGCTGGTAATTAAACAGTTTTACTTTTCTTATCCAAGTCCAGGTGTAAGTACATTTAAAGAAAATTAAAACAAAACTTAGGCGGTGTTTGTTGCATGCGGTAAAAAAAAAAGTTTCTTAGTTATGTATATAAATCGACTAAATTAAGAATAGGTTATAATTATTAACATATATGTGCTGCGGACTACATGCGTATAGTGAATTCATGCGTTTTTATCATGCGAAACCGGTAAGTACTTTTAACCAGTAGCGCAATACATGCAATTTGCAATTATGAAGAGCGGATATAATGCCGGCTATGATTTGGAGATTTGATAAGTTGTACGAGTTTTCAAATACGTTGAATTGTTCTCGAGTTCATTTATAATAGTGAAAAGTCGAGCTCTATTTCCGCGTTCATGTTTTTTGGTTTTTAATTATTTGTATTCTAATTTCTATTAAATTTATATAAGCTTATATTTTCTACTTTTTCAATAAGATATGAAAGATTTAGAAATTTCCATACGTTACTTTGTTAATTGTTAAGTTGGAAATGTAATGATAAAACATCTGTCACCCAATCAGTCAACAAAGAAACAATACCTGAAAACACCATATCCTATTTCTCACCACCAAAATTACAATAAACAGCTCATCAGCAAGTCATTCAGAGCTGATGAGGGTACTGATTATCGAGGAGTAGATAAGGCTGTTACTAAAAGGGGTTGCCTAGAGATGTAGTATGGAATACTTAATAAATATTTTAATTTTTCATGCTATTTAATTAATTAACGCAATGAAATAAATATTAACATTAACGTATATAGATGTATATCTACTTATGTACATATTGTAAAGCTTCATACTGTGTGTGATTATGGAATAAATATTAAAATAAAAGTGTATTGATGTATGTCTCCTAGTGTACATATCGTAAAGCTTTGATAATGTGTGTAAATATTGAAATACATATTAAAATAAAAGCATATAGAACCCGTCCCTTGCAGTTGTTTATCCGTATGGTCGTTCGTTAGTGGGAGACAGTGGAATGAGAGGTTACGTTTAAGAGTGTTGAGTGCTTGAGGCTGTCTGTATTAAAGACTTTGTTGACTAAAGAGATGGGTGAAAGTGTGTTATGCGTTAGGGCAGGTTGCGTTATAAAGAATTGTTCTGTATATGAGTGTAATCTTTGTCAGTGTTGTTCGAGGTGCTCTGCAAAATGCGGATGTGTTGGTGTGATAAGTGTTTTGGAGAGATTTTTCATTTGATTATTGTCACTGATTAGAATGTAATGATAAACAGACATGAATAACAAGCGAATGATATATATATACTGGCATTTCCCCAGGAATTTGGTCAGGCACTGCGGCAGGCGGTTGGTGTCGAATTCTTTATATACTTTATAAATGTTATAAATCAAAATCCACACTACTTTGGAGCTACCAAATCACAACAATTATTTTAATATCTATGTATTTGTCCTCAGTTCATTTCATTCAAGTCTATATTATAATATTAAATAACAACAAAAATAAACAGAAAGCAAAAAAGATCTATTGAAAAACATTATGTGACCCATGGAAAATCTTGCTTCCAACTACTGGTCGTTTATTAGTTTGTATTCTGCCATGCACAAAAACTAAAGAAAAATGTGTTGAAGGTATATAGCGAATTCCGTAAATATGAAAGAAACTATATACATTGGATCTGAATATATTAAATATTGGTACTGTTAAGTTATAGTCGCCGTTAAGACAGACAGACAGACAATTTTATTGGCGAATACAATCAGTACATAGCCATATAAACATAGCAAATATTTCAATTAAATAGCATGTCAAGGAAATGTGATTGGCATAATTGTTATTTTAATTCCGGAGAATGTTCTTAACAAATTTGATGTGAGATAAATATTTGGATTCTATGTATTTCAAAAACAAAATGCATATTAGATTAATTATAACTACAACTTATAAATGACAGTTAACCATTCCTAAAATCAAATACAATCAATGGCAGAAAATTCATATAGTTTGGCAATAACAGACAGACAGACAGTTTATTTTGACTTTACTTGTACAATGTACATTATCAACAACATATTAGAAAACAGTACAATGTCAATAACAGTGGGGTTCAATAGCAGAAATTATATATAACACATAATTCTGAAATTATATATTACAAACACATTTTTAAATATACACTTAAAACACCCAGCAAAAATGTGATGTTATTGATTCATATTAATTAAGAAAATATTGTGAACAAATTTTAAATTCATATTAATTAAGAAAATATTGTGAACAAATTTTAAATGGTCGGGATCAATCAAATAAGACGTTTCATTCCAATTAATTGTATTTATAACTTAAATTACGCACAACCGCAACACACATCAGTTACGGTTTATTTTTGAAGCAAGTTCTTTATGCTTTTTTATTTTCTGCAATAGTCGTTAACAATTAAAATATTTAAAAGATCGCCGTGGCGTAGTGGATATGGTGTCCGCCTAGCGATCGGGAGGTCACTGGTTCGAACCCCAATGGGAGCGTTCCTTCGATCTCCCCAAAAGACACCAAGTACTGGTTCTAGTCCCATGAAACGGACCCGAGAGCGTTTATATAAGCCTATCGATGCAATCGAGCTAAAATAAATAGGTTTAAACTAATTAAAATAAAACAAACAAACAATTTGAGAATAGCTTGTATTGCTCTAACTCCACATGTACCGGTAGTAATAGATCATTATCGACAATTATTAGGGGACAAACACCATAATTGATCCCCATGAACGACTTGTAAATCGTTCATACGTCTTATCTAAGCCCCTTTTGCACACACCGCTGATAAGAGCGAGCATGTTTTGATTGAACGTTGGCCGAATGCAGACAGTAGAATAGAGCTTGCAAGCGCTTGTGAAAATTTCAAGTGCATGCATTTTAGCCCGCTGGGCTAAAATCGCCTGGGGAAATATATATGGATACAAATTACACTTCACTGAATGGGTTGTTTTATATAAATATATATATATATATATATATACTCCATATCAAAGTTATAATTCTTATGTTACTAAGAAGTGAATTCTTAATTTATGTCTAACCTTATTAATTAGCTGATAAATAAATTATTATCAATTGAAAGTCATACAACTTATGTTACTTATCGGTGATCTCTTTTTGTAATTTCTATCAATTCCTAGTTTCCCTTACGGCTGATCTAAGGGTCGTCGTTCCTTTTGTTTCTTCCAAAAGTCTGTTGTCTTAGTATAGACAATTTCTGTCCATTTAAAACAAATGTTTAATATTTGAAAATAAACTTTCTTAAAAACATAAATTGTATGATCGGAGAAAAGCATAGGTTAACCGTTTGTTGGTACATGTTGATGTAAACACACCGCATGCGATCCTTTAATTTTTCTTTTGGTTAATAAAAAATGTTCCATATGCAAACAAGTTGACATTTGCATTTACGGTTGACGTGTTTGAAACTTGGATTAAAATCTTTCTTCTGCGAGCTCACCACATCATGTAAGTTATTTTAATTTGCTCATTAAAGATATATTGAGGATCTATTTGTGTTAATTCATGCCAGAAAATAGTATATGTGGCTAAACTAACCGATTAAAGTGCGGCCCGGCTTTCGGGCGGCGAACTTTCTATGGTAAATCGTGATACCAGTTGCAACTCCCAAGACCCGGAGGGTCAATATAGCTGGGAGTTGTATTATTGGAACAACTACAGTCATTGTCTGTCACTGTATAAAAAGTGAAAGTTAAGTGAATTGATGTTGACAGTAGATCAAGATACAGTCTATTGTTGAAGAAAGGACACTATTATATGTTAAGTTACGATGTACAGATATACATAATTCTTGTCCATGGGGTGACACATAAATAAAATAAGATTTCATTGATAATCAGTATTCATAATTTCATGACCCAAATTATTAAATATTATATAGCATTAATCATAACATAATGTATCTCACGTTGGTTTGTTTTGGGTGTGAATAATCTTTTTCTGTTATTTTAGCAAAGTTGAATGAAACACACCATGTATTAACATTGGTCAATAATTTGGATACCATGACACTAAAGACCTCATAGAGCCATGGCAACCACAATATCCCACGCCTGATAACCTGGTAAACAACAAAATCAAGAACTACTAAAAACCTGAAGTTCTGCCATTGTACAAACTTTCAGAAACGCCTTTTAAAGTCTGTTTAAGGTTTGTAACAATTGTTATTTTTGTAAAGTCAATTTAATTAATTTCAGATATATGGAAATAATTTAAACAATATATTAAAAAATTCGTGGATCAACATCTGTCAATACATTGCAGTATCATTTAAAATACTGTAAACACAGTATTATGTGAAGTTGGAATAAGACATCAATTTGGGTAATAAATTGTGGTTTTTCAACAATGCATTATACGTTGTTTTACATGTTGTATTTTTTAAGTTTGACTTATTATAAGTATAATAGATACTTGCATATATAATTGCATCATTTAAATTGATTTTACTACAAAACTGGATTTGTGATTTATTTATTATTTAAATCCTCAAAAAATGAAACTGCGTCTATGCGGGGCATGAACACAGTTTAAAAATACAGTTAAAATGATAAAAATACAATAACTGTTTATGAAAAAGTCATGGAAAATTGCTTATTAAGCTTAAAGTATAGAAAAAAATATAACAAAAATAAATTCAGAATATGAAACGAATAGTTTCGTTTGAGAAAATCACCAAAAAGATGTCCATTCCGATTTTGATGTTTTATTCCAAATTCACATTATACAGTGTGTGTATTAATTTTACACCAGCCTTTGAAATATTGGATCTTTTAATGTTAACTTATTTTGTTGGATAAATCAAAGAGATGTTCTACTTTTGCAAATAGAAAGCCTTGTTTAAACTTTTACACCATAGATTTTATCCAATCATGATACATACATGGACAAAATAGCATCTCATGGTATACATTTTGCTGTTTTTCTACCTTGTCCAAAACAATAGTAGCAGTATAATGACCACACTTTGTTAAACTTCATGGCAATAAATTACATCTTATTTTTGTTTAAACACAGAGTGAATTCAGACAAGTCAGCTGGAAGATTAAAAGCCAGACAGGGTCACTTTGAAGAAGATGTCACAGAATATGTAACCTTCTGGAGAAGAAGTTTAAATAACTGAGTGAATACCAAACCAACTGGAAACACTTAGCTTCTCTGCACAGTGCCAATGTTATAAGTAGAAGAATTAAAACACTTTGCAAAATAAACTATTCCCGTCTATCCCACTTGCAGATGTAACAATGCCAACAATTTATTACTAATAACAGCTCATATAACAGCTAGTTGCTGTAATATTTTAAAGATCACGAGCAGTTTTATCATGATATTGTTCCATGACATGATAGATTTAAAAGCTATCTGCCTCAAGAACTCAGATTTATGGAATATGTCTGAATGTAGAAGAAATTTTACTCATTTTATTATGCAGTCTAAAAAAATTATATTCCATTCTACAATAGCAACTTAAAATAACTGCATTAATATTCCCATTTTAAAATGGTAATCATGGTAACCACAAAGTTCTAATCATTTCCATGTAACTAACTCTTTAACAATAATGCTTCCTAAATTAATTTTAATTTGATGGGTTTAATGATAGCAATGTGTAACATTAATTGAACTATTAAATGAACATTGAACAAAACAGAGAAAAGTATGTTTGTATATGTACCGTATGTACAATAGCATGTGATCTGTTTCGAATTCTTTAGAAATTTATATTATTGAATTATTATTATTTCTAAATTGCTAAGAGATTGAAAAATGCAATTTTAAACATAATGTGTATTATTGTGTGCAAGGTTTAATAAGCATAATATTTTATGTTCACATATTTTAATAAAGTATTTTATTTTCACATCTTTTATATAATTATTTTGTGTATTGACATTGGTTGCCATGGTTACAGTTCAACTAAAACAGTGAGATACATTGTTACAGTCACTGATTATATTTGGAAAAAAATGGATGCAAACTTTGTTATTTATCGGTAAAGTTTTTAAGACATATTTTGAGGCGTCATTAAATTTCTCAAAATTTGGTTATTGAAAGTAAGCTCAACTGATCACAATGTTATTCAAACTTAGTTACCGCATCTTAACACAAAAGCTTATATTTATTTGTAAAGACATTTAGACTTTGTATCTGCATTAGGTATGGAACATTTTTTTTCTTTCTTCTATCAGTAATTAAGAAAACAATTAAACATTTCTTTGTAAACACAGAATTTCAATAAATTGAAAATATGCATGCTGTCTCCATAGTAACCAATATACATTTCATAAAGTTGATAATGTTTTCTAGTTTGGAAGTAGTATTTACTATATGATTATAATAAAACCATAGGTTATTGATGTATTCCTTCACTTTTATATTTATTTATTTAAAATGTGTTTACGTATTTTATTGACATGAAAATATATTTTAAAAAATCACATTCTAAGTTTTAATGACATTTCTAAATCAACCGTTTTTACCTTAAATTAAGAAATATTGCAATAACAAGAGTTTTTCTAAGTTAACTATACACTGAGGCTTCTGAAAATATTAATAAGTCAATTTCGCCCATTTACCCCATTAGGCAAAAAATCTCAGAAAAGGCCACATATATATAAAGGTCCAGGTTCGTCTCTGGAAACGTCCTATGTATGTCGCACTATCCTCAGTAACCAGACATACACGTCGTTTGGTAGCGATCGCACCATATAGAAGAATCCCATTGTACTCGATAAACATGTAAAACACACGCATGTTTAAACAATGCATGATATCATCAAAATTTCAAAAAAAGTATATAAACAAATTTTAATAAAACGTCGTTGAAAAAACAAACTACAATAAAAGTTGAAAAGAGCTTCCATCAGAAAAGTTTCATAATTAAGGTATTCTTTATTATTAAATCACCTGTTTTGCTAATTTAACATGTATCGTTAACGTTATCAAATACCATTCATCAAAGTAACGTCTTTAATCTTCAGAGAGTTTGGGTGAAAAAGACTGACATATTATCAATTTATGTGATCAGTTCAGATGATATCTATTGTACAGTAATATGCGAACTTCTTTAATTTGTTATTTCATATTGGGTTGAAGTTTATTTAATATTTATTTTTTCAATTTAAAAATGACAAAGTTAAAATAATGCTTACTAAATTCATGTTTTTGGGCTCTAACAACTATGTACTATATCGCAAGACAGTATAATTTGTGTTTTAAAAAGTGTGAATATAGATTAAAAACTGATAAGTGTTCTGCACATGCTATCCTTTTCAAACAAGAACATACTTAAACAATTACTTACAGAGATACCAAACTCTAATTGTGAAAATCCCGATGGCTGGTGCGATAATTAAATAGTTAAACATAATGTATTGTATATTCTACATTGAGTAACGTGCATTTATTTATATTCAATGAAACATATTATGAGGATGTATACTTTATTATCAATGTTATACGATCTTCTTCAAAAAGTGTCCATATTTTGCATTTGGTTCATTCTTAGGATCCACTGAAAGGTATGCCTGTATATTGTGTATCTGTTGATGCGCGATAATCAAACACATACATTGATTAAAATTCATTTACTTTATTGATTTTATTGGTGCATTTGTTTTACATTGTTTATTATTTTTGTAGTTTGCTTAATATAAGTTCGTGTTTAATATTGCTTTAACACTGCACATTGAAGTATATTTGTTTTACTTTGTGAAATGTAGTATTTGCTAAATGTTAAAGCGTATCAGGATACACACAACTTCTGCTCATGAACATGACGTTGATTATGGTTTTAAATTGTTAAGTATCGTATTATTAATAATAATAAATATTCGTAATAATAATACTAATTATAATAATAATAATAAAATAATTATAATTATTTGTATTATTAGTAATATAAATTTATAATAATAATAATGATTATTATTTTATTTATAGCATACTTTTCATCTTGATTTACACTGTCATTATGTCATTATGTTCAATATGTTCTTTCTTGTTGGTTTTGGTTACGTACAATGGTATATGCACATAAATTTGACTTGACTTGATTATCATAAGTTTCTTTATAAGTATCCTTTCTTACATGTACAATGACTGATCAAAAAGGATATGGTGCGGTACAAATGTTTAATAGGTTGACAAATATTATATTTTCAGGAATACGTGGGAAGCATTCTTCTTCATAAGATAAATTGACCAATTAGTTCAAATGCATACGGAAGATGTTTCACTTTGAAGTATTTGAAATTGAAAACCTATTCATATATGCACGCAATATACATTGTGACCGGAATGATGCCGGTG
Organism: Dreissena polymorpha; assembly: GCF_020536995.1. NCBI lineage: Eukaryota > Metazoa > Mollusca > Bivalvia > Myida > Dreissenidae > Dreissena > Dreissena polymorpha. The sequence continues at coordinate 40,083,460 of NC_068360.1, forward strand.
ATTTTGGGAATTTCAAACGACACCAAACTTTCATTTGAAGATAATGCCATTCCTTACAAAACCAAGGGAAGAGATAACGTTAAAATGGCACCATACGATGGATGTTGACTTTCATTCGCAAATAATACAAAATATCTATTAACTTGATTGTCTTGATTGTTGTTATTTTCACAAGGGCACGCAATTATGTTCTGTAACGCATATTTGATACTGTTTTTAAAGTCCTTTCCAAATGCTGCGGAACACCAATGCAAAAATCAAATCAAATTAGCTACGCTCTGCAGCTTGTATGAAACGTATTCGAAAACCAAAGTAGTTCAAAGCAGAACGCTTTTCCTTCTTCGAGGGAGAAGAGATCTGGGTGCAAGTCCCGGCTCTGGTTACAACACAAATATTCGCTGCTTAGTTACAATGCTTTGCCATGACAAAAACATTGGGTTAACAAATGGTTGAAATGTATATTGTGCTCGAAAAACTGCCGTACAAAACAGGGGAGGATACTACTCGATCAAACAACAAACTTGATTTCAATAACCATGCAGTAGTTACACCCCGACCTCGTTAACAGAATACATCGCATTCACAAGTAAACTCTGGTCCGCTCACGGCTAGGAGGCATATATGTCGGTTTGTAGCATAAAACGCATTCTGTCTCTCTCGGGACCAAATGCCGTAAGGTTCGTTTTGAGTTACTGAAGTACTCTTCAGATAGTATAAAAAGCGAACGAGTCACCATCTACGTAATTGACCGATGGACATACAGTCAAAATGTTTAAACTAATCTAGAATAGAATTGTTTTCTTTTCTTAGTACATAAACTCTGAAAATATTACTCTGATGCAACAAATAATTTTTTTTTTGGGGGGGGGGGGGAACACGCACACACATATCCATCTGAAAAACTATGATTTCGTTGCATGTTTAAGATCGTAAAAGATCTGTAGCTTGTATGATACGTGTTCGCAAAACCAGTGTAGTTCAAAGCAGAACGCTTTTCCTTCTTCGAGGGAGAAGAGATCTAGATTCAAGTCCCGGCTCTGGTTATTACAAGAATACTCGCTGCTCATCGGGTGAATAAACGATTAAAATCTACAATTATGCTCGAAAAACTGCTTTTCAATACCAGGGAGGATACTACTCCATCAAACAACAAACCAAACGCCACACAGTTGTTACCTCCCCTACGTCGTTAACATATTACACTGCATTTGCAAGTAAACGCAAATCCGCTCACAGCTACTAGGCGTAGGACTCAGTTTGTATCAAAGCAATTTGTCAACATCGGGACTAAATGCCACTAGGCTCGATTACGCTTTGCTTTTATGTATTTATTTTATTTTGACTTAGTATTTGTACGCATTTGCAGACAAATTTTCAAAATTATAGATTATTGGGAAAAACATCGCTAACTGCCGAAACACCCCTTAAAATAGAGGCTTTACAGCTTACTTTTACTTTAATTTACTTTTACAAAACGTTTGTAAATAAAACCTTCCTGATTTATCGGCACATGATAGACTGCATATAATTCTATGTAAAACCTGTTATCGTATAAAAAATATGATAAACCTTAAATTGAACGATCACAATAAAGACGATGCGTAGTTATTTTCTGAAAAGTGAACCTACTTGTCCTAACTTTCCAATTTTTCATTCAAATCACCTCGAAACATTTTTTTTGTAGAGGACCCCTATTTGATTTCCCATGATATCTTTTAAAGTGCAGGGCGTTGTGGTTTCAGATAAGATTTTTCGGCATTGCTGTCTAAACTAGCTTCTATATTATACCCTACAGTTTAATGTATGAATAAGAAGGACAATTGTTTGTAATATTATATAGCAGTGTTACAGCGCTAGACATTATTTTGATAATCATGCAAGAGAAAAGTAATCATTCAAGAGAACATTCTCTTTGAAATAGGCATCAACTGCTCCAAAACGCATTTTGAATGACCAGATCTCAAAGGCTATTCAGAATCGGGTGCAAAGTTCTTTCCCAAGACTAGGATCAATCCTAAGGGCGTGAGCCTTCATTAAGTACTTTTGTCAACAAATGGTCGCTTAAGATCACATTCAAACAGGCGCGATTAAAGTGTATGTGTATCGTCTATAACAGTAGATACCTGAGTAAATCAAAGACAATTGCAGTTAGGAACACATGTGCCGAATACCACTGTAAACATAACGTCCCATAACCCTGTATCAAACTCATTCGTTTGTTACTGCCACCATGTTTAACAGTCATGTTGAAAGCATTAATGCACAGTTAAACAACGTTTATAACCTGTATTTGTATCTTGGAAGTTTAAATACACATAACCATTTATGGGATTTTTCATGCACGAAGTATCAGGAGGGGGGGGGGGGTATCGTCAATGAAAGCTTATAGATGATTTACAACACTACCCCAATTTATCTTCAACCAGCGAGATATTTTTTGTGTGTAGCGATCTTTCTTTGACAATTCTTTAATTTTACTTGGATGATGATTGTTTTGTAGTAGTTTGATATATAAGGAGCTCTTATCGTGGCTTGCAATATACGCTAACTTTTATAGCGAAGCCAAAGAGAATTTTCCTTGGCAGCCGACGATCTAGGGTTGGTTGAGCAGTTTTAAAGCTGGGTAAGACGCACACCTGAACAATTTTACAAGACAACAACTCTAGGACCACTTCTGCTCAGTCGCGTGAAAATCCTAGTGTGTTTCAGACAACCATCGCGCTAGCACATTATGACCACTTCGTGAGCTTTGATTTTTACATATCTAACTGAACTTATTTAAATGACTGTATTGATGAATAGCAAGTTGTTATTTATTTTGGCGTTTTTGTCACTTATAAATAAAACGTTCTTTTAAAATTGATAATAATTTATATACAATCACTTGGGGTGGGGTTTCAAGTTTGAAAGGCTTAATCAATTGTGCTTTCCGTGATAAAAAGAGCACGTTTTCCTTGCTCTTTGCAGTTTCCGGGTTGTTTGTATTTTTTTTATATAAAACAAAAAAGAACAGGTGAAAATACTTTATGCATTTGGTTTTCGTTATGTAGCTTTTATTCATCTCCATGCATGACAAAGTGTATGGCTAGTTAACATGTTATTCTGTTAGTATATAATAAAGTTCCTTTAACAATTCGAGGACCATGATTTAAAATATTTAAAGCAAAAAAATATTTTACAATAACGTTATGCTATAGGTCTACAAATAGTTGTACAATTGCCAAGTTAAGAAGTTCCTGTTTTTGACATTTTGTATTAGCTTGAATTTCCCATGTTAAGCAAAGATAATTCTTCAGCCCTCTTGTTTAATGTAATAAACCCTTTTTCTTGCATACAGATGCTTACTTTTTAATTAATACGATAAGAATATTAATATTTGTCATGTTAATGCTCGTACTCACAAAAAAAAATTTTGACAGGAAATCCCGGTATATGTTTACACATTATGTGACCCTTAATATTCAAAAACATAATTTACAATTCTCCTTGTAAACTTGCAATCCCATAATATATGTAATAAAGTTTCCTCATTTTAATTACAAAAGGAACATTAATTGTCATAAACAATGTTCACTTTATATAACAAAGATTTGGTTCACCTAGTATAATAGTTCACGAACAAGTTTATTTTAAACGGAACAAAGTGTTGAAAAGTGTATACGAATTTTGTCGGACAAGTTTGTGTCTATGGGAAGACATATTACCATGGTAGTTTAAGTATGATTCCTCCTTTTGTAGCGGGGGTATAAAGAAAAATGGTGTACGCAATTAAAATGAAAAAGGTCGTTTTAACGATGTGTTTATAAAAAACGTGGACGTATTTAGTATATGTTGAAGAAATATGTATTAAACAAAAATATCATCCGATAAACGAACGGGGCACTACCAAATATGTACATGTTTGAATATAACGGTTACACTGTTTTATTATGGAGTTCAAATAATAAGTTAGTGAGAAATTTGCCATGCACGCTACATGTCATATGGCCAAAACAAATAAGTCGTTTGTGTTCAAATAACATATAAAAAAGGGTAGGTAGATCGGCCAAACCATTTTGTTTCGTTAAATTGTTTTACTTTACACAAGTTATTCCAAACCTTTAAACGGGAACCCAATGACATAACTGTTCCTAATTTCTTTGCAATAAATCTTCTTTTTTATTTAAAAGTTAATAAACAAGATCGAGGGTAGCCAAAAAGATTGAAAACTCAACCTGGAATACCAAAAAAGTAAAGGTCGATACCGAAACTTAGGGTCGGTCGGGTAAGTGAACACAAACAGCGTTTTTAGGCCTTAGTCGTCGCAACAAAAAAACTTGACGTCATTGAGCGAGGTATCGTCTCCAAGTCCCTGGGGAGATTCGATCTTGGTTGTTATTCCACAGATGCCCGAGTGCTCCGGGCACGTGTTGCTCCAGTTTGGAGACCAAGAGCCCCACCTTCCGCCTCCTTCAGCTTGAATGAAACTTGCAGCGCCTGCTCTGTTCGCAAGATAGTCGCACATGAAAGCGACGTCGTTAGCCGCAGTGTCATCTTCCCAACCACCCTAATAAAACAGCAATTTCATAACAAATATAAACACGGTGAAACTAAAGCTGTATTAGCAGTGGAGACACCTAATTAAATCATGTGCAAATTAGGTATTGCAAGGAACCATTTGCCAAACATTGTAACACAAAAATATATTAAACATCAAGCACAAATACACAACAAACACACAAAAACTAATACAACTTTGCGAAGATGGTCCTAGATAGCTCACCTGAGTCACATGTTTGTGCAGAAGATATTTAACGTGATTTTGCTTTAAAAGTGAATATAAACCATTTGAATTTGCTGGTATCGCCAAATTGTAGATGACTGCTATGCGATGTAACATACCAAACATTAAATCTATGGACCTAGAGATTTCAGATAATTTTTTGAGTGTTATTACGCTTATGAAGGATTGGTATGATTTGCTAATGAAACAAGAGCATGATTTGAACTAACTTGTAGAGGACCATCATATGATGTTACATAACTAATCAAAAATCCTGGGCCTAGCAGCTTCAGGCGAAATGTCAGAATTTTTCACTATATACTTATCAATAAAACAAGTAACCATCCCCGAGCTATGTCAATTCTGACCACAGGGGCATGATTTGAACAAACTAAGTACCACCATACGATGTTACTTTCCAAATATAACACCTCTGGGCATTGAACATTCATGATTTGAACAAACTTGGTTGGAGACATATTAGACCTGCAAAACGATTTGAACAACTTTGAAAGAAGGTCATAAAAGAATCATTCTTATGTAGTTATGTGAAAATCTGTTGAGTGGTTTAGGAGAAGATGCCGTTTGAAGTTCAGGTGAGCATAAAACTGGGGATACCGCTTTGGAACGTTCAATGCAAAGCATTGGGTGCGTGAACCTATTTTAAGGAGCTCCAATCCTCACAATGGGCCCAAAGTTATTCAGTAAATAGTTCAGTGTATGTAACATTAACGTTATAGAATCACAGTTCAAATCAAACATCAATTGAAGAGAATACATTCCATTTAATTATGTTCAATTTAACTTTTGAGGCACGATGACACGAAAATAAAACAAATATCAACTTTCGATTTAAAAGCTTTAGAGACATAACATCACATTAAACCTTAACAATTTTTCCTTCGTGTTTAATTTTAAGTTATTCATTCTCACCTGAACCTACTGTCGATGCTATTAACTTGTTAATCATGACAGTTGTATTTTATCATGCAATTTATAGCGAAGTAGCCTCATGTTTTTTGCAAAAGCTTTTACGACCTCTACTTCGGTCGCAAACAATATGTTTTATTGAACGTAAAATAAAATCGTATTTGTTAGGGAATCCTTCGTCAGAGGTAACACGTCCTTTGCGTCATAATATTTTCCAGCAGAACAACATTGTTTAGCCGTATGGAAATTTACGCCTTATTTAAATTACGCCAAAATAAGGTGTACATTTAGCAGACTCATAAACAGATGATCTGAAGAAAATTGTACGCAAGTTCTTATTTTGTATAGGCATTTTGTCACTTGGCTCAAATAAAAGACTAGAGGATGTTAACAAGAATTTCTCTTCTGATAATGTTTCTTGAGTTTTATCATTCCTAAATTAAATGAACGTTACTTGTTAAAGACATTTTTATGAATAACCTTTTTATACATATTAATAGTAAGATAAGTTGAATCTTTGCTTTCCAAAGAACGTACCAGATACGGTTCGACTTTTAGTATAAATTTCACCATCACTTGAGCATCGGGACAAAACTTCGCGCTGTACGAAAGGCCCCATGGTCCAACACCAGAATAAACTGTACCACCACCACTCCTCAGACATATTAGTATTATGCCGTTGAGTGCTGTATCATCACCACCGCTCTGGTGCGGCTCAACCTGCATAACACACACAAATAAGCCATTTGTATTAAATGATGTACAAATGTGCATTATAATTCTGTGTTACCTAAATCTAATAAATTATATACTATTATAACATCTGAGATATGAACATTGTATTTGCAAACGTTTTTGTCGCCATATGTTTTATAATAACATGTATTTTGTATAGTACTTGCATTTTCTAAAGGTTTCTTAAATACCTTAATATAATATCCGACGGCATACGTTTGTTCTGGACAGTATTGTGCTGGATGCCAATCCCCAAACTGACCACCATTGCCGACTTGAAGAATGGCGACAACGTGTCGATGTCCAGGATCACCACAAACGGACTCCAGCAAAACCAACAAAGCGACGGCGGCAAAACGGGACATTCCACTGAAAAAGATAAAGCAGACTTAATAAAATACATAAAATTGTCAAAAGCATACCTGTTGAAAGGAAAAATTAATTAATAGAGAACGATATAAATTATTACACACCACAAAACATGCTAAACAAAACAACAGAACATACAAAATCTTGCAAACTAGCTTATAAATCACATTCACTACAACACAAACCTGAAGATTTCAAATAATTTGATAAATGGAACAACACGCCTTATAATACAGACATTAACCAAAGAGCCATCTTCAACCAACCAGTAAAATTAACTATTGACACCAAACTAAGAAACGTCCAATATAAATAACTCATGCCCATTATACCAAACAATATTTACCTCCATAAATGCAATCGAGTTCCGTCAACTTTATGTGATTTTGTAATATGCATGAAGAAAAGAATATTCACTTTTTCTGGGATTGTCATTTCATTCAAAAGTTTTGGATGGACATCAGCAATTTAGAAAGGATAGAAAACATTGAACCAAATTTTGCAATTATATAATTCTGTAATTTAACCGAAACGGATTCCAACAATGCACACGTTATAAACTCTGTAATTTTATTAGCCAAATATTTTATCTTTAAATGCAAACAGGAAAAAGCAACACCACAAATATATGCTTTTGTATCCGTTTGTAATTATAGTATTAAACTAGAGGAAATAATCGCGACAACACAAAATAAATTACATATATTTCATACAGGCTGGGTGCATTTTATACTCATTTAGTACATCTACCTTAGGGCAACGCAAACTCCCTTTTCATCATTTTTAAATGTTGGTTTGTTTCTTTATACCTGCGTTTACGTGTATAGCTATTCCATGTTGTTAACCTTTAATTTACGTATGCAATCGTTACTAATTTAAACATATTTTTCTCATAAGAAGAATAGTCTTTAAAAATACTTTGTACCATAAGTACACCTACCTTAAAGCAAAACACACTCCTTTTTTTCCTTTTTGTTTCTTGTTGTATTTGTTTCATTTCTCGAAACTACATTACCTAGTGTAATGCTATTCCATATTGGTTAACCTTTAAATCATTTATGAAATCGACACCGATTTAAACATATTTTGCTCACACCAACAATAGTCTTCATAGATGCTATGTACCATAATTAATACAGAAAATCTTTTTGAATCAAATATACTCATTTTGTGTATTTAAACATTATACGTCATTTGTCAAATATATTATGTTAACGATGGAAAAAAATAATGGAATTACAAGTTAAGCCGCGTATGTCAAGTTTAGGTGTGAGTTGTGGTATATAAAGTGTTGTAGTAGTGAAGGTGATTGCGATAAAAAGAGCATGATCGTTTCGTGTCATTTACATCATGGCCCTTGAAGTAAAATTGCAATTATTCCAATGTCGAGTTTCGTTGAACTACATTTTAATTGCAACAAAAAATGTGAAACTTTTCATACACTATCCACAATAGATATTCAACGTTGTTGTACAGGTAACACATTATGGTAGCGATGCTTAAACAACAATAATATGTAGTAAATAAATGCAATAATAAAACGCATGTTAAACACAAGCAACGAAAAATGAATTATATAAATATGGTATAAACAATTTTAAGATATCGATTGTAGATTATATACAACAGAAATACAACAAGATCGTATATCGTAAAATCAGTAAAATATTATTGACAATGACATTGTTGCTCGGAAAACAATACATAACGAAACAAACTACACACACTACAGAAAGTCTGAAAGAAATAAGCTTTAAAATATTTAAAGAAAAGGTTCATTGGCTCACTGTGTCTTCAAGTTCACAGGCCGTTCATAACGGAGCTTAAGCCCCACAATATTTCCGTTACTTAAACTCTGTATCCTTATTGTAAGGAACAACATCACAGACAACTGATAACTCAGGCCATTGCAATGTGCGGGGACATTCCGAATATTATTTTGTTATGCCAATAAATGCGAGTAGACATATTGGCATTGGTAAAGCGCCAGGAATACATTTTTCGTCTTCAGGTACGTTAAATGCTTGAATAATTGTTCATTTGACTGTTTAATATTTTTATTTTAACTTGAAATGTTAGATGAGGTAAAAACAAATATGAGAAAGAAAATGGATGATGCTAATGATGATGACGGCGATGATGATAACGATGAAATATACTAAAATAGTATATAAAATATTAAACAGTCAAATGAACAATTATTCAAGCATTTAACGTACTTTAAATATGAATACTATTCTAGTATTTTATTTACTATATCACTAAACATAGTGATATCCAGTTATACTAGTTGATAGTTTAATCTCATTCACATACAAATTTTTATACCATAACCTTTTTTTATGAAACATTTAAAACAAATGATTAACCAAACCGTCTATGAGCATACAGATCTTACGATATATATAAATCAATAAGACCTATTAATTTAACAAAAACAAATTATGTGTGATATTTTGTTCGTCACCTGTCTTTTAACTATTTTGACAAGGAAGTCCTCTTTGCTATATACACCTTCCCAATGTCCCTCACGCCCGTCGATTTCGACCAGACTTGGTTAAGTTATACCTCAAACATTGACATTGAATTTATACGACACAATGTCCCGAAACACTTAAACATTTAATCGAGCGTTTGATTTATAAGTGAGCCGGGCTTTGAGAAAACCGGGATAACTGCATGTGCGTAAAGTATAGTCCCAGATAATAAGGGACGACTTTTTTGCATTTGTATGGAATTTTTTGTCTCTTCTAAACGAAATCCAGTCTAGGAGGAGAGCCGTCCCTGATTAACCTGTGCGAACTGTATTTTCCAATAGCGCAGCTTAAATATACCATTTGTCAAGATTTAAGTATATTAAACCATGACTTTGTCGATTCAAATAATCAACTGTTAAGAGTTTACGTGCTTCAAACTTGCTTACTGAAATTATAGAAGGAGACCAGGGTGTCTAATATGAAAGCTGTCAAAAACTGTCAAAAGCTGCTACCAGTCATGAGCGAAAATTAGTGAACACTAGTCATCTTTGAAATTAAATAAATACAGTCGACAATGACCAATGCCTTTAGATCTATAGTCTGGTCCAATATTTGAGTAAACCATGAATCAAACTGCTAGCTTGTGCCAGGAGATCAGTATCTTGTTTCAGATCAAGGTACAGCTGATCGCACTTAGTTCTGATTAGTGGACGCACTAGTTGTTGACAGAACACTAACAGGGTTTTATTCGCCAATGTTTTTAACAATGGCACTGCATGTCCGCATTATACAGATTTTAGCATATGGACTGAAAAGTACACAGATAATAACGAAAAAAAAAGAAAAGAAACAGGTTGCTCACCATGGATAGACCCTCAGACCTCTTGATAAAATGGCTTACAATTTTTTCTCTCGACCATTCCAACTTCTTCACAGCGCCTTATATTTGTTACTAAATGTAACCGATCCACGTGTTTCGGCAATTTAAACGCAAATAACATTTATACATCAAATAATTTCATATTTTAGCTTCAGAAACGCTATATCTTCTTCATTCAAATTCCACTATTTGTCATTTGAGCACATTAATGACAATTTCAACTCATGGCTCATTTAAAAAAGGGTAGTACTATTATAATTATTCGGCCTTTGTTTTATTTTGCTAGTTAATTTTTTTTAATGTGACACATAATTGGGGAATAGTCAATTCGTCAATTTAATCGATAACATAGCTTGTAAATAATAAGTAGAATTGTTAACATACTAAGAGGTGTGTACAACTAATTGCCCTTTCGTCCGTAGTTTTATCCACCAAGTTTCTCAAAGAAAAGAAGCTTTCCAATACGAAGGTGAAGCCTAAGGACAGTTAGAAAATTAGAAGTTAATATATTTCTAAGCAAGCACTTTATTCAAAGGTGCCTATTAGCCCAGTGTGTTGTTGAATCGGAGCAAGTGTCTAGAATCCATAGACTGTCAAATCATTACTATCGATATTCATGACACTAATGGCATCTAAAATCACATTTTAGCACTAAGGAGACATTACGAAAGCAGCATGCAGTTTGAACGTCAATATCATTAAGATACCACAGACGTTAACGATATTATTATTATTATAAGTGCAAACAATATGCCTCTTTAGATCTTACCACACAGTTCGTTCCTAACACTAAGATTGATTAGTATTAAGTCGGTACTGGGGTGTAACCTATGTATGAAAGTAAAATCAAAAAGAGTTTTCCAGAAAGTTATTAAGTCAATGATATTTTTATTAAGTTGAGCATGTGGTCAAAATTAATTGAAACATATCTATCAATCGATTCCATTGAGTCAATTGATATAGAGAACAAACAAACTGGACAAAGCTGATGTTTGAATGAGTTCTATGCTATTGATAACAATTGATTGTCGCCGAAAGGTTGAGATTCATTGTTGGAGAACAGTTAAATCAAATGGAATATTTAATACACATATTTTGCACGCGCTATGATTTGATAGTTAAGACAATTTGACGGCATGTTGACAAAAGGGGTTTATTATACAAATAACAAAGTAGTAATTTAAATAGTTTGTACCATGTAGCGTTATTCACAACAATGTCATTGGCAAGTTAATTCCACTTTAATATTATTAATTCAGACGTATAACGACGTATAACGAAATTGAACACAAAGTCATTGAGTAATACAACTTCAATATTCGTTTACTGTTTGTTTTTCAATAAATAATAATTTTCTGACAAAAATATTTTTTGTATTCACGAGGCCAGCCGTAAGCCTAAATGCTCCAATAAAATACGCAGTTTTGAATCTGAACTGAACTATTTTACACATAATTTAGCTGGCTTTATATACTAAAACACCAGACGGTTGTCAAATTATTGTATAATAAAAGCAATTACTGTAATGCAGGATCATCTATATAAATACGTTGTATGATAAAACTCGGGCGGTTATAAGTGCATTTGCTGTCACATATGGCACGTGTAAATGAAATATATCAAAAGATGTTTAACAAATACTTTAAATACATGTAAACGAAGTAAAACCTCTTACATGAATGACAATAGGTACTTCATAAATGTTTTAAATCTAAATTTAAATTAATACAAAACATGTTATCACCATAAGTAAGTTATTGTTTTTTTATAAGCTTGAAAATTCAATATGAATTATCAATTAAAATATTGTTCACGGTAGATATCATAATATATCAAAATACAGTTAATTTACGCAACTCAAGAATTAATATACAAAGTTGTATACAATATACATAATGAATATATTTAGATACGTTTATAATTATATTAAGAAGAGTTTTTAACAATATCGAAATCACAGCCTTAAATGGAAAAATATCAAATATTAATAAAATAAAATTCTTACCTAAAATCAAGAAGTAATTTTGAAATTTCAATGTTAAGTGACTTTACCAATGAAATACTGTTCTTTATATAGACTTTAGGCGAGTGACACGTATTAATATACATTTTTCAAAATGCGGATGTTGTTCGACCTTGACGTTTGACTGATGTTAAGGATGTTTACAATTTTCCAGGTATATGTCTCATCTACGTTTTTTGGTCTAAACAAATCGGACTGAGCCCGCGTTTCTTAGTACGCTGGATCCGTTGCCTGTTTTCTTGTCCTTTATGATCATTTTCGTTTCTGTCGTCAGCATGGAGCTTTCCCACGTAAGCGTTTACGTAACACGTTCTCTTATACATGTATATACTTACATTTTATATAATGTAAATTAAGCCTAATTGACAGTTTACTTCGATTAAGGGTTTACTTATTAAGACAGCAATCTGGCGTTCCTATATGTTGAAATTAAACAATGTATTCACTGTGAAGTCACGTACATTTTGGACGAAGGAGGTCAACATGGGACCTTCATAAGTATATTGCTTATGGGGATTTTAACAAAGAGATAAAGTTTTTAGACTTATTAAAAAGTCGTATAACTTTCAAATAAAAATGTTTTCTTGATGTTATATTTGTATTAACATAACGTTTTTTGCCTCTAGTGTTTTGTCAAACAAGCCATTGTAACTGTACGCCTTACGAAATATGCTTAATAAAACGGAACAACTGGAATAGCTGTGCAAAATCGGACTGCATGTTTTTGACTGTTGTTCAGCTCAATAATTATTATAATAACAACTTCGAGCATTGTATTTTTTTTCGATAATCAGGCTCTTTGAATTTCAATGGCAAGGACATACTATGCATACATTAAGGAAATACCTCCCTCACTGGCAAGTTTATACATTGAATGACATTTCTTGTATTCAATTAAAGCGTCAGTCGACATAAAGTAACTAATTGTGTTTTAAAAGTGAATTAGCTATTATGTTTATATTATTGAATACGAGTTCGTTAATATAAAATACATAAAGTAATGTAAATGTTTGAAAACTATGGTTTAAACTTATTTCGAGAGAATTATTATTTGGTATGCTGGTTACTTGAAAGTAAGGGATACATATTAAGTTTTATGTCAACAGGTCAAAGGTCACTGCAAGTAACATTGGCTTGTACAGGTTACAACTTATATGAAATTTTTTTTCCACTTGATCTATATCTCGATAAAATATTCACATACAATCATAACAATAAAGTGTTCTTATATGGAATATCTCTAAACATAAATGGTAACAGTTTAACGAATATCAATTATTCGGTTCAAAAACAAAGACGACAAATTCAATAAAAACATGTACAGTTATTAACAAATATAACTAAATTATAACTCTTTTCCACATATATTTAAGTAAAACATATATAACCTGTTATGAACGTAATATCAAAGCATTTTTATTGAAACATGATTCTATGACTCGCATATGATTTTATCTTTTGCATTTTTAAAAATAATGTGTAAACATATTTTTAAGTATCATAATTGGTACGCATTTTGCCACATGCAGTAGGTAATATGAATAATGTACTTAATATGCATAAAGATTTGATATTTTAATAGTTACATAAAATAATTTATTCAACCAATCAAGAAATGCGAGCACTGCATCATTCACAGTGTTTTTGTTTAATTGAAATAACATTATGCTTATTTTCTTGGCATGTTTTACCGGGTACTTTCCATATTTCTCAAGGTTAATTCCTGATTGGTTGAAACGGGACGCATCGCCCCGGAGTTTTCCATTAACAACATACGTCGACGCGGATACACATGTACATGAAGCACATTAATCATCGTATGATAAAAAAGACGTGTTGCCGAGCAGCGTTTTTACATAAGATGAGCTCACCGTGCACAACGATCTTGGGCAAGGATGCGGTTAACCAAATACGTAAATCAGTTTGCTCCGTCGCATAACATAAATGGACTTACAGGTTTTGCTATTTATTTAAGTGTGCCTTTAATATGATTTTCCGCTGAAAACTGAAAGTAATTCGGTAATTAATACATACATCTGTTTTTTTTAAATGTCTTCCTAAGACGATAGATGTGTCGATATTCTGATGAAATATTACGTCAACGAATAATACCATTTAGATTATGTTTAATTTCAAAATGTGCGAAATCGTTAGAAAAACATTTATTTATATTAAGACCGAAATCTTATTAAGGACGTTTCAAAATTGACTATATTCATTTAAACTTGAAACGTGATCTTTGTACACGAATTGCGCATACGGCAGTCATGTCTAGTGCTCAACAGGCAAAACGACCACTTCTTTACGAAGAATAACAGTTTTATTTAGATGCTTGTAATAACAATTTACAATTCAATCCACACAGTTTGAACGAAAATAAACGTGTTGACATTAAGTTATCAGACTACATGTTAAATGCGTTATGTTTAAAGGGACTACTTAACATTTCATATTACATGGGGTTATTGCTTCTGGATTTTCAAACGATTATGGGCTTAAATCGGAAAGTATGTACGCATTTGTTTTTAAACATTCATTCTTGTAGCATTATGTGTCTATTCGAATGTCCTAACGTAACTTAAACTACATTACAAAAAGCATAATGCCAAAGTAGAGATTGGGTGTGCACATATTTGGTACATATTTTAATGAAACAAAAAAGTTTAACAACACTTGTTAAATGGCCTTTATGGTCTATTGTAGTATGTCAGTTTTCGAACATACAACCTATTACGAACAAGGGACATAAAACGATGCGCTTTGTTGAGATTATCTTATATTGTGTCCCAAGACCAGAAAAATGTAAAAAAAGTTAAGAATTGGTCATCACAATTAATTAAAAAAATATTTGAGTGAGCGAGCAAATATTGACATCAAACTTTTTTATAGTAAAATATCAAATTGAAAGCACTTAAATTACGTCCAAATTGAAAGCACTTAAATTTTGTCCAATTAATATGCTTTTGAAAAGAGAAATCATTATTATTTGAAAACTAGATTATATTCAAGATAAAGGTAATCAACAACTTATATGACATTCTAATGAGTCTTGTGAATCAAGTTTTGCTCATGTTTGTGTATCTTTTGATTACCTGTGTATCGTGTCTAGTACGTTGGGTTTTTGTCTCACTGTTTGGCAATTTGTTCCTTGCCATAAATAAAAAGGGCCGAATGTTAAATAAAGGTTTCACGCCCTACTTGGCAGCTGAAGTTTCCATTTTGGTATATGTATCTGGTTTCTTTTATGACATTTGAAAAATATTGTTTGATGTATATCATGATGTGAATGTTTGGCCAATGGAAATGTACATTGATATAAATCATTTAAAAGCATTGTATATCATTTCTATACATATATATGATAAGTGAACACATACATATAGTTACACATTCTTGTATTTTCACATTTTATGTAGGTTTTTTATCGTTCACTCGTACGCAAACGATGATTGATGCCCCTTTTTATGTAGCACGAGTAATATTGACACCGATACAAGTCGTTTATAAAAATGTTCAATATATTAATATACAAAACAATTCAGTGAGCTGGTATATTGCATATTTTACAATAAAGCATTCCGGCTGGCTAAGTAACATGAGTAAAGTACACGGTGCAGGCTAAGGTTGTGGTTAACAATCTCATACGATTGTTTATAATATTATAGGTTTGGTAATGTATATTAATCTTCGTTTAATATAACATCATACTTACGTATATATTTTTGATATTTTACGTTCGAAATAGATAAAATTGTTTCATTGTTCATTTTAGTATTGAA
Source organism: Dreissena polymorpha (assembly GCF_020536995.1). Taxonomy (NCBI): domain Eukaryota; kingdom Metazoa; phylum Mollusca; class Bivalvia; order Myida; family Dreissenidae; genus Dreissena; species Dreissena polymorpha. Next base: position 40,099,415 of record NC_068360.1, read on the forward strand.
TCGACTTAACGGGCGCATGCCCTTACCCTAAGACCACTTTACTATTGAACGATTGTTCAAATGTGCGGAGGGATTCGGATTATAGAAATGCTTTCGTTCGTTCATCCGTCTGTCAGTAAGTCACTCTGTCCGTTATACTTTCCTGTCCGCTCAATATCTCTTTCCCCTTTGTCAGATTTTAATGAAACCTGCCTCAAATGTTAAGGGCATTTAGACGATGTGCAAATAGCATGAGTCAGTCATGCCGACTTAAGGTCAAAGTCGTACGTTGAGCCTCAAATGTTTAAGCCTTAATTTTCGTGTCTGCTCCATATCTACTATACCCTTTTACGGATTTTAAATATTAGGGGCATTGATACAATGTGCAAAAGGTTAGTAAGTTATGCCGGCTCAAGGTCAATGTCGTACTTCAATGGCAAAGATTTCACCTCCTTTGTCGTGCCATATCTCATATACCCTTTGAAAGATTTTTATAAAACGTGGCTGAAATGTTAAGTTCATTGAGACGATGGGCAAAAGACATGAGTCGATCAGGATAGCCTACGGTCAAATTCATACTTCAAGGTGAAATGTTAGAGCACTTATTTGTGTGTCCACCCAATATCCCCTTTACCCATTGAAGGATTTTAGTTAAGCTTGGCTGACAAGGTCACGCAAACGATGTGCATAAGGCATTCGTTACTTATGAAAACTTAAGGCCATCACTTTAAGGTCAACATTTTGAGCGTCCATTGTCGTCTCTGCTCAGTATCTGCTATAACCTTTAAAGTTTTTTTTTAAATAAAACATGCATTTGTATCATAAATATGATTGTATACTCAAATGATAATATGATCATAAGGTTTTTACTGATTGGGAAAATAACATTGCAATCAGGCAATATCGATACATTTATATGTGCATGTTTTCTTTTTATTTGCCTTCCTATTTAATACATACAACACAATTAACGTTTCATAGCATGTTTTTTAGCCTACCAATGGGGTAAAAACTCTCAAAGATTACAGGGCCGACGCTTATAGTATTATTTTAATGTATGGCAGACACCCACTAACGAAAAGTGTTCCGAGTAACTACGCCCTTTTATGTACAGTGCAAATATCCGGAAGTGAAAACCTAGCAGCAGCATCTTAATATAATCCTAATAATATGATATATTTTCGTCCTTTTATTCAGACAAGTAACAACATAAATAGTAATACTGTGGACTGAAATGATATTTTCATTGTCAAAATACAAATATAAAAAAACTGATGTTTATATCATTGTGGGTTTAATGGTTTCTGGAAACCACTCCCGCTCAAGAAGTACACTAACTTGTGATTTTGGTATGAAAAACAAAACAGGGAGCCTGTCCTTTTTAATATCTTCATTTAAACATTTACCTTTCAAATTTGCCGACTGTCCATATTTACAACTTAGTAAACAGATTTACACGATGTTATTGATGAAACGGCTTTTAAAATGAACGAAAAAAATGTTTGATCGTATCCTAAATTGTTTTGCAAACCACACACATCCTGATGAAAATGAATAAGTGGTTTTTCTGAAATGTTATGATTAATATTGATTGGCTGGTTATAAATAGAAAATAGCAATAACAAGAAAACGTCCTTGCAATATGTAAACATGTTTACTCGACAGAAACAATATCATAAATTTAATGCAATATAAATCGTTTTAAGCAAGTGATCAATACGAGTGACCATGTCTTGTGGCCATTTATTAACTACATCCACGTAAGCCAAGGGATGTGGATAGAGTTCTTCTTCTTGTTTTTGGAAAAGCAGTTAAGATTGTTTTGCATGCAAAAAAACTCTTTGTGAATTATAGAGTACACACCACCAAGAGATGTTGCTTTATATATGGTTTAGTTAATTATTTCTGGTTTTAAATGCATTGGTATTCCTCTAAAATGATATCCTAACATCAAACATTATTACGGTAATAAAATTTCCTTTTATAGGAATAAACAGTTCTTTTATGTGGCTCGTTTCAAAACTTGAGCGATCACGCTAATGTATGTAAAATTGCATTTTATGCGCCTATGGAGTAAACAGGATATGGGGAACTGGTAAAAAAGCTTCAATTTCATGTAGCATGCATCGCAATTTTCATTAATTAGAAAAAATACAATCGTAAAATTCACCAAAAGTTGATATTTTTTGTAACTTATTAGCATATTAATTTGGTTGGTAAAATCTTCTTGATTTTCTAGTGCATTAAGCTGTAGGTATAATGAGATGAAGCTGAATAATTTGGACTGCGCTCTGTGCAAAAGGGGTTTAATACATGTGCGCAGTCCGCACAGGCTAACCAGGTGTGACATTTCCGCTTTTATTGTATTTTCATTTAAAGGAAGACTTTGCTCGATGAAATCCAGTTTAGGCGGAAAGTGTTGTCCCTGATTAGCCTGTGCACATATGCATTAAAGCCCCTTTCGTAACCTTGCAAGGCTCACACGTTTTACTAAAGATAACAGGAGAACTTGACTTTTATCAGTATTACTATCCATTGTCCAAAATTAGGAGAAACATTATTGATGAAATCAGGACTTCTGAGCACACATTGTTGGTGAAATTACAAGATTACATGGCCTTACAGACAGCTGGTCACTTTGAGAATTGAATAGCCAGAACATGTGTGCAATCCATTGAATGTACAGCATTAATTGTAGCATATTTTTCAGTGAAACTCAAGAAGGCTTCATTGATTTATTGCATTATACAAGATTAATATTTATTTCAAATGGTTGAACTTGTTTAAAGATTGATAATTTGTTTATAAATAACTTGATTGTTTGTTGTCTATGTTAAGTAGTTGATGTAATTAGCATGATCATCTACCTCACAATCCTCATCATCAACATTAACCTTGTCCTCCTCCTCCTGCTCATCATCACCATCATCATCACCATCATCATCATCATCATCATCATCATCATCATCATCATCATCATCATCATCATCATCATCATCATCATCATCATCATCATCATCATCATCATCATCATCATCATCATCATCATCATCATCACCATCACCATCACCATCATCATCATCACCATCACCATCATCATCATCATCATCATCATCATCATCATCATCATCATCATCATCATCATCATCATCATCATCATCATCATCATCATCACCACCACCACCACCACCATCATCACCACCACCACCATCATCATCATCATCATCATCATCATCATCATTCTTCTGGACCCCCCAACAACTATCATTTCTTTCCTCAGAATCAGACATCAATCTTTATCATTAATAGCTCTTTCATAATCAGAATCAGTTTAGTCCAAGATCTGTTATGGGTCGTTTCTGTTGTTTTTTAAAGCTAAAATAGGAGGAATACCAAATGCACTACACTTGCGAATTTGTCATCTTTATTAGTCAACACAGGGATGCAGAAAGTAATGCAGATTAGAGATAAAATTGATAGGAAAGAATGTGAAAGTTTTGGTTGCTAATTATTTAAGGTCTGTAATCTTGTGCAATGTGTCCTAACCCCTATTTAATATGTCTGCCAGCACTATTAAAGACAGCTTTTAAAAACATAAGCAATTCTATTAATAAGATGTGTCATGGTAAATTTGTTTGCTTTGTTGTTGTTGAAGGTGTCACCATTTTCAACAGCATTCAAGTCCTACCCAGGCGTCAATTCACCAACACATACTTTTCTTGGCATAGCAGGTTTACCAGAACTAAGTGCTAATGCTTTTGACAATAACTGACAACCTCTCCTCTTGAGTCAGATGCAGGGAGAAAGTGGTTAGTTACACATATTAAATGCTTTGATTATAAATGATGTGAAACGGTCATAGCTTGCATAATTATTTTAATTTTTTCGGCGTAGCGGTATTAAGCCAGCTTTTCACCTTACCTGACCTTTGTAAGTGTCCAATAAAATTCAAATACAATTTCCCACGGCTAGGTACGAATGAATACACTTCATTTATTCCATTGGCTGATTTGAGTATACCACCAGAACATTGGAAACATATCCGCGTCTTTGTAACACTGTTTAACTGCATGAAACAATTTTATCTCTAATGAAAAGGCTTAATAGATAGAATAGTTTTACACTCAATTCTCGACATCAATACAGTTGTGCATGCACCTTTTATTTTCAGTGGATTGCTTGCGCAAAATCGTTTATACTTAAAGGCTTTGTTCTCATATTTAGTACTTACTTCAATATACCTTTCAACATGTTAACATGTAAAAGTATAAAGAGCAGTGGAAGCGAGGCCTCATTTTAATGCATTGCATTTCAACCCGCGATGTATCGGGTCAATACGCGGCCAGTGTGTGAATGTCAGAGTTTATATACAGGTCATCACCGGATTTCGCGGCCAGTAAAATAATCGTTATATAATAAAGACGCTATCCGTGAACTAGGTGACCTTGAATTTTCTTTAGACCAGAAATATGTTAAATGAAGATATTCAGCAATATAATTATGGTGTGTCAATAATAGATTTTTAATGTGTTTTCAACTAATTACAATGATACATATTATTTTTGATTAATTTAACAATAATTATTCCACCATATTGACTAATGTATTAAGCATGAGCGCGATGATTCTCGATACTGTTAATAATCGAATCAAATAGCAATGCCAGACAAACCACTAAAACAGATTTGTTCGAAGAACGCGCCTATAAATACGGATACTTCGCGTGTGGCCGGTTGACTCATATGTTTTAATTTCACTCCCATTCTTCTTTTTGTTTTCTGTTTTGTATCTATAGGTTTATGACCAGCAATATGTAATAATGTAAAATAAGCTGCGAAAACTCCGCATAACATCCCGTACTGCGTGTGATGCAGCTAAGAACTGCACAGAAAAAGACATTCGATGTCCTTGATCTCATTCATTGAACTATCAACGCCGTATATCTTTTTTAAAGATATTTCTTGTTTAAAATATTTCATGATTGGCAATACTGTGTAATATTTGTTCAGTAAACGGTTTCTGGTTAATACCATAATATGGTACATCACAGGGCCAGTCTCTGTTTAATTATCGTCTGCAAAGAAATGATAGATGTCATGTCTTTTGATTTGCGCAACCATTCGTCACACCGTTCTCTGTACACAACTCTGCCTCAATCTTGTGAATGATTTTCATCATACTACAGAATAATCTCCAAGTGTTTCAGTGCATTTGGTTGTGTGGGATTTTAGTTGCAATTGGTTTTAAAGGTCATTTTTATTACTTTTTATGTCCTGCATAATTTGAATAATCATTAATTGACAATCAACATGTTCTGTAAATAATGGCATTATGCCACGGCCTTGTGTTGTTTATCTCCATTTTTTCTTTAAAAAATTCTCGATTGCAAATTTTTACTGCACTCTTTTGAAAGATTGAGTGTCAACCTTTATTTTAAAAAATCAGGATGTACACAAAATATCATTTTAAATATATCAATATATACATTTGTAGTGTCATTTCTGTGAAAGACATAATGAAAACGATATCATTTACTATCTGTTTTTATTTATTCTCAATGCAGTACTTTGAACGCAATGCATATTAAATATCCGAGAAAAGTGTATCTGTACCAGGCCAAGGGATGATAATGTTTCAGTTTTATATTTATCTTTATGAATACAAAAGTATTTTGGTGTCATGAATTCAATTTTTTTAACATGAGTATCGGTTTCATGGAGATTACATATCATAAATAATAAACTGTTTTGTGGAGTCTGAATTCAGAAGATACCTTGTCTGCTCAAATAAGACCACAAAACCTTGCGTGACTTTATTGCGACCAGGGTCGCTCCTGTCAAGACTGCGTAAATGCTACACTGGGCATATATGGCATAAGACCTATTTTTGCAAGATGCTGCCCATAATTGTATACACTTTTATATTATAGGTTATCTTGGAATAACACACCTGAATATAACGTTTATGTTCAACTAGCTATTTCTAGCCAAGTTAGCCACATTTGATCTCATTTGAGGGAAGTAATGTTTATTCCGAAAACATCTCTCCCTGAATGTTTCAATACTGAGCATTGTAATGTTTGATCTAGGATTGCAGACTGTCATTTTGTGATGAAACTCTGTTTGATTTGATGTTTCAGTGATTAAAAACTAGACTGGTATTTGAGAAGTCTCCCCAAAATTGTTAGCAAATAATTGAGTAGTTAAGCATTTTTAGATGAAATTGACTTTGTGAAGTTGTAGACCATTTATCTCTTTTGTATTCTAGAGTTTTTCATTTTTCTCTTGGGTATTTTTAAGATTTCTTCCTAAGACACCAAGTACTGGTTTTACAAAGACACTGACTTAAATGTGTCTCAATAAGCCTGAGGCTTTTGATGTACTCAAGCTCAAATGTAAACATTAATGCTGAGGATCAACTGATGGTAGCTCATCAATGTACTCAAGCTCATGTAGTATCCTAATAAATGCATAAAGCTAGTTCTTATCACATTTGTAAGTAGATAGATTTTAATGTGAATTCACTTCTAACGTTATTCGCAATAATATAGTCTGCTGCATATGTACATACTTGTTTTTATTGCGGTCTAATGAATTACATTAAATGTATAGTAAAACATTGTCTTACCATGTTAAAGTCATTTGATTAATCAGTGCAAGCAGGAGTTGTTTACAACATTCTGTACACATAGGACATGTATTAGCCATCTTGCAATAGTTGTTGTGGTTGTAATGTTTAGGCACTTAGGAACAATAAAACCACAGAGACATCGCCAGAAGAGAAATTCATTTCTTTAAGGCAATTATTAAAATGCCTATAATAGATAGGATAATGAACACGAAAACACAACACACACACACACACACATGAGTGCAAATTCGGTCATGTCCCTGAAACCGTCCCCACTATCATGAATACTTGAAGTTGACATTAGGACATTTGTCGTTATAGCACTATATTTTAATATTGTTAACCTTGATTTCTTAAATCAGATCGGAAAAATAAATATAACGAACACAAAAAATCTTAACGGAAAGAGGGACCTTAACCCCCGGAAAATCACTTTCCCTATTTTATTTTATAATTGCAATTTTATTACAATTGATGTTTACGATAATCTTGTTTTACTATCGCTAACACAATATTCGAGTGTTATTTTTCTGTTATCCATTATACAAAGGCCAATATAATCTGTCGTGTTCATGTGTAAACACCTAACATTTGTAATCAAAATACAATATGACTCAATTTGAAAATGAATATTTTGTCCTGAATGACTACCTAAACAATATGCATGTTAAAGTGTTAACCAAAGCGCTCAATTTAGTTTTTCTGTTTATAAATAATATAATTTGCGCACCGAATGGGGTATTTCCCTGTTTTTCAAGGCCATTACCGGATTGGCTAGATGAAGGATATAAAATAGAAAAGCGCATAGGGGCACTGCGACCTCCAGTACACAGCCAAGCGCATCGGGGCACTGCGAACTCGAGTTGATTAATGCGTGTGCATGCGCTCTTGTATACATGATGTTAGCAAATGAAATTTGCAGAGGTCGCCGTGGTGTAATGGATATGGTGTCCGCCTAGCGACCGGGAGGTCACAGGTTCGATCCCTACCGTGGGAGCGTTCTGTAGATCTCCTCTAAAAACACCAAGTACTGGTTCTAGGCCCAGGAAACGGACTCGAGAGCGTTTATATAAGCCTAAGGCTTTCGATGCAATCGAGCTAAAATAAATAGGTTTAAACTAAATGAAATTATACGCAATAAAAAAAAAGTAATATCTAATTATAAGTTCAAAATGACATTCGTTTTCGATTATTTTAAAGAAGAACAGTACTTTTCAAATATCACCATAATAAATAAGACAACGTATATAAAAGTGTAAAATGCCGATTAGATAGCTAAGAGCTATTTAATATAGCAATATCTGATATAATTTCAAGCGGTAGTTTATTATTGTTTAAATTAAACAAGCCAAGTTTTCAGATTTGGTCCTGCCTAACGTCTGTTTCATATAGCCCAATAATTTAAAACCAAGTATTTAAGGCGACGTTTTCATCAAGATTATCATGAAAACTTCGGTAACGTGATTCACTTTTTTTCTTAACTGTCACTTAATTGATTTATATTATTATCAATACATACAAAATAAATGTTGCGAATGTTACATTTTCAAATATAACAAATAGCCACAGTTTAAATCAACAGAATCATTAAAAAAAATTCCCATCGTTTCTAGTTACAACAGCTTCAAAACTTCCTCAATTTTACGGATTTTTCATTAACCAAATGTAGAAAATGTTGTACTTTTGTACTCTAGATTCAACGAACATCCACATAATGTATAATAGATTAGACATGCAATAGTCAAATATCGTCACTAAGACAAGCCGAAACATTCCGATTTCGGAACGGCAAGTTCGGCATTTGTATAAGGGACCAAATATATCAAATATACCAACTATACAAAATAAAGTGGAACTTCAGCTGAACCAGCAGGAGCGTAACCTTATTATAGCATACGGGCCTTTACGGCAAGGAACCTATTGTCAAACAATGAGGTTCAAAACAAATGTACTGGACAAGACACACAAGTACATAGCAAACACACAAAAATGAATAAGACTGGGGTCACCGCCTTGGAACGGTCAATTTAAAGAGTTGAGGCTTTAAACCGGTTTTATGGAGCTCCAAAACCTCCCACTTGGCCCCGAATTATTAACAAAACTTTGAAGTGTACATAAAAACTAACCTCATGTCATTACGATTCAAATTATATAGCAATAAAACAGAATACATTTCATTTAAATTTTCATTTAACTACTCAGTCGTTGGATACAAACAAGAGCACTAAAATTGTAAATTTCTGAGGAACGATGAAATGAAACAGAAACGAGTACCAACAACATCTCGTCTTTGAAAGATTTTTTTTTAGAGATTTATCTTTGAGGTTTAATAAATACCCACTCGATCACTTTAGTTTTGATTGGAAGTTTGGCGTATTTTTTGAATATACATATGTAGCTTACATGAACACCTTGTTTCGAATTGAAATGTTTATAAGATAAAAGTAAATTTATTGTTAAAACGTTGAACAACTATATTATGACATGGTCAAGTTTCCTGTAGCCGCGTCATTCGAAAATGTTTCTTATGCCATATGCGGCCAGCGAAGCTTCAGACCAGCCCGCTAATGAGACAACGAAACAACGAGCGACTTTATCGCGGACATGGTAGCTCCTGACCAAACTGCGGGAATGCGCAGGCTGGTCAAACGGCTCAAACGGTCTTGTTTCAGTTTACATTAACCTCTTTCACTGCTACAGATACATCTATTCATCTTTACACATGTCTTCGCATTCATTAATTAAGGTGACCGACAGACATATACATTAAACTACCAAACTACCAAAACTACCAAAGAGAAAAAAAATACTCATGCGCGCTATGTCGGGACATGTCTTGTTGTATGTGTGCTTGTTTTTTACTGTAAGTATTAACATTGTTATCAGTAACATATATAAGCATAAGGTGCGCGTTTGGAATTTTTATGTGTAGGAATTTATTGATCTCTGTGATCCTTTGTTATATATTTTGAAATCAATGTAACATTGAATAATTAAAGCATAAATTAAAAACATACATGTAAAATATCCATCGTTGGAATATTAAAACTGTGCTACTTTTGTAGCATACGTCCCAAACACAAATATATATACGATTACTTTATTTCCACAACATACACTATGGAAGTGTGTATAATTAAGGCTAACTTAATAGTTCAAGTAAGGATCAAAACATAATGCGCATTTATTTGATGAAATCTCCGCGCAAGATTTGACAGCTTCCGAGTATAGCTCCAAAAAAATTCATGCCGCAATACACATCAGGTGATGGTGGTCAAATAAAATATTATAGCTATTTTAAACTATTTCCAGTCTTTTTTTCTTTAAAGTTGTAACTGTGAACCATATATAAAATGTTCAATAAAATTGAAAATAACACAGACTTTCATAAAATAAAAACAACAACTACACTAGAAAACCTGCCAGATCTGGAAGGATTTCACTTGTGTGTGTCTGGACACCGTTAACCGTTTTGGGAGTTTAACAATGCAATAAATTTGATAATGAAACAACTATTATTATTTTGGCCTATTTACGTGGGGACCAATAGCAATGACAATACAGACAGGTTCAAGTCGATAAGAACTGACTTTGCATAGTGAACTCTAGTCTACCTGAAATTTTCTATATGTTAAATTGCTCGAGCAAAATAGAATATAGCAAACATCATGGAGCTTACATTTATTTTTGTGTCTCACCGACTACAGCTCACGTAAACAAATTAGTTCATTACACTTGTTACGTTGTGGGTAAACACACGTATCAATGAACGGACAAAGAATAATATAAACAAAATTTTGTATCCTTCGTTTTACTGGTATCATTACCCTTTTGTTCGAAAGACACACATAAAAATGAAAGTAACAATTGTAAATGTTATTTATAATTTTCAAGCCAACTTGGTATCTATAGCTTTATTTTCTCCATTTTCTTGAGATGTTCAAAACATGTTAACTAAATACATTGAACGAGCCAGTTACCTTTCTTCATTTTCGTAGCACAAATAAACTATATGTGTAATACTAATAGCACGTTTTGCATATATAGTGTTATATGGTCGGGAAGTCATTTGGTACTTTTATTAGAGCACGCTATCTCAATGTTGATTTCACCACCGGTTGTCTATTTTGATAGATTAAATAAGTTATTTTGTGATCTCTTTTTATGTTTTGACCACCATCTTGAATGCGAAAAGAATATTTTTAAAACTATATTTCTTAGATTTCGTTCTACATTTCAATTCATTGTGTTGCACAGGACATTTTCTTTTGGACACACCGATGGCTACATTTTCTAATCAGAGTGTTATATACATATATGCATATTTGTTTATTGAGCTAAATATGATATAGTCTCGAAACCAGTCTCATCTCTGCGCGTAGGTTGATCACTCCATAGTCTGTGATAGTGCCCATTTTTTAAGAGTTTCTTCTTTGTCTTCTGGTATATAAGCAATACAGCACACGCAGCAATGGTGTTTTAGCTTATATACTACACCATATGTGCGTCTGTTATATTTTGATGCATTTCATTGATGCCTAATTTGAAAGATGAAAAATGAGTTCAATTATCGAGGTTTGGTATAAAGCTTTTGTCGAAATGTCACTGCCGAAAACATATTTTCTGCCAGTGTTTGCGTGTTTATATTCAGACGATATACAGTTGCTGAGAAGTAGCATGACATATCTTATTTTTATTAATATGTTGCAGTAGTAGTTTCCTCTACATTAGTTCGAATCCCAAGGGCGGCGTATATCGATTTTCATTCATAAGATACATTATATGTTCTGAACAATCGTGAACATTTTGTGGTGAGCTGGTTTTCCGTTCTCTCTATAATTTTGTACACGCAATTCTTACCAGAACAGCTCTTGAGGTAAGAAAAACGAAACATTCTCACGAGTACTAGAGCAGCTCTTGAGGTTAGAAAAATGACCCGCAATACTTGATCGCGTAAGCAAAATATTGGGCTGTAATTCGGTGAGAACAAACAACTGCATATTTCACATATTTGGAAAAATTATACGACGCGCATTGCATTGGGTCGAACGTGTACGCATGCTGATGCGTACATTTAACTACAGTCATTGTAATGAAGTCTTATTTCTACTAAACTAAAAAGCAGATAACCGAAGACGGCTTAAGTCCATTTGATTTAATGTCTTTGATGACACAGATCGAATATTATAATTTAGACTGAATAATATTATAAAAAAGACAAATTCATTTTCATCTTACAAAGCTGCATTTGCTTGGGTTGGGAAAGATAAAAATGACAAGCACCGTATACAAGGAGAAAATAAGGAGCACAGTAAAAATCGTTATATAAATTTAAGAATGAAAATGAATTCATAGTAATGATGAATTTAATGTTTGACAGAAACGATTAACTTATTCTATACATTTTTTTTAAATTTTGTTTTATAAATTTTCTTACTTTTGACAAATGTCATTAAATGAATTAACTAACATAACTGTAATGTTTGAAATATTTTAAAATAATTATGTGATCAAGGAAAAAGACAACACGCATAGTGCCTGTACTGTAATTTGAACCTAAGACCTCTGAAAGCAAAAGCTGACTCGCTACCACTACACAACGTAGATTTTAAAAATGGACGGTAGTTAAAACGCTTTGAGGGTAATACTCGTTTTTGCTAAATTGTCAATGAAAAGTGTTATGGATGCACACGGTTTGTTATTTTTCTGATTTTGATTGATGATTATCAACGAACATACGAACATACCTTTTTATCTTAGTCAGGAGTGATTATTTGCTTTTTTAAATGTAAAGTATTAATTATATTTTCTTTTAATCTATGGCAATTTTTTTAAATTGTCATAGTGCCAAGCTGTGAACATTTTGCCAAACGGTGAACAAGTCTCTTTAAAGATCAGGTACGGGTACAGGATTTTGGTTTACGGAAACGGAATATTTAATCATTACCAATCATCGAAAAATAAATCAAACTGCACAACTAATATAATAGTAACGTGTAATTTGCACAGACACAAATCTAAGCAAAGTCAAATTATGTGTACGTATGTATGATATACATTTTACTTTATTTTGTGAGGGTCTCCAAGCATTTCTGATGGTTGCAGGTATTTTCTCAGAAGCGAGTTCTTTTCAGGTTGATGCAGACGACATGTTGCTGTTATTTTTCATTGAATGTTTAACGAGACAATTGACTCAATGAAATGGAGCAATTAAGCGAAAGTTACGTATAACCGAACACATGCTTACTTGTAACTTTCTGTAAATTGTCTTAAAGTGATTGATACTGTAAATTGACTTCAAATGATTGAAACATGTCCAATTTTGGGAACTTTCAGGGGGTGGGGCTTACGCCGTTTCCGCAACCTCTCCAAATCCGCCTATGAAGACAATGAACAACTCTTAAAGCGAAATAACTGTGGACGCATTAACGCATCACTTTAAGACATTTGGGTTATGTTTCTTTTCCGTTATGGTGTACAAATACGAACTTGTAACTATGTAGGGCTATTATCTGCATCTTTATAAACCAAAATGTATTTCAAAGCGCTTGACATCTAATTGAGACGAATGCGTGTTTGATATGTACCTATTTAATAGCAGCAGTGTATAATATTTGAGGAAATAATGTACATGTTTAAACTGAAAGATATGAATATATATGTGTTCATTTGAATTGAGGTCGTGTATGTTTATCTAAATGGTTCTGTATCTGTGATGGTGATTTACCATCATGACCTTCTCATTCGAAAATAACAATAAAATTAGTATTGTGGAATCTCTATTTATTCCAGAAAGTGTACTTTCTTGTTCACAAAATTTAAAATTGTCTACAGACTGTGAGAAATGTAATCAAGGACATTACCATCCTCTTTTGAGACCAATATCATAAATTTCCTATTCAGAGAGGATGTGAATTACTTAACACATGATTAACAATTATTATGCATACTTTTAATTATTCTAAATAATTTAATGTGCATATCAGATTTTTCACGCTAAGCCATAATTCCCTACGACATATACGCCTTATATCAAAACATGTAAGCAGAATAAACGTGTGTTTTCGTTTAAATAATGCAGCATAATCGACATCAATATATGAAAAGAATCAACACTAAAACATGTTTATCTAAATCTCAAAACCTAAAATACTATTACAGGCAGCAAAATCAACGAGTAAAATAGGAATAGTTTCAATAAAATATTCATGTGAAAAATCACTGCCTATCGCTTTATTACGTTGTTTTAAACGTTTCACTGAATCCATAACTTCTTCTGCCGTTATCGGTTGACCTAGTTCAATGTAACATTTTCATCGTTAAAAGTATTATAGGAACCGATTTCTTCATCCTCAGCGTTAAACAAAGTAGCAGTAGCATTACTCAAGCTTTCAAAATAATCATGGATTGAATTACACAATGTTATTGCCATTTTTGTTTCTAAATTAAAATATTTCCGAAATTCATGTTTACTTTTTACTTTTCAACGTTCCTTAATTTTCGTTGAAATTTAATGTGTCTGAATTTTTATTTGTTGTTTATCATGTCGACAAAACGCCATTGAAATCAGGCTTATTCAAATTAAAACACTGTTTAGCGTGAAGGTTTTGATTTCGATCAATTATACACTCATGATCGACCCAATCAACATGTTTTATCTAACTGTAAACATTGAACGATACTTTTGAAAACAACGGGTCCCTAAAGTTTTGGATTGTATTTGACTTCCTACAGCAAAGTTTAATGACAGTTTACTCGAACATTCAAATTGATATTTAACATAAGTGAGTGTATCGTAACTCGGCTACTAAAGATTACAATATACATGTAATGTAAATTGCATTGGGAATGATCGCTCTTCAAATACATTCAGAAATATATCAGGTTCGTAAAAAAGCGCCAATCATTTAAAACGTTTGCGCGCCGATAATGTGGTTCAATACCGCTCGCTTTTCAAATACATTCAGAATTATAACGGGTTTGCATAAAATAAAAGCGCCAAATCATTTAAAACGTTTGCGCGCTTAAAAGGTGGTTCCATACCGCTCGCTTTTCAAATACATTCAAAATTATATCGGGTTCGTAAAAAAAGCGCCAAATCGATAGCGCTTTGATATGAAATCGCTTTTAATACCAAAAGTCATGCATTACTCGCAGGTGAATTCACGCTCATTACACCGACAACAATAAACGGCGATTTATAACCATACCCCTAAGCGAATATATGCACAACAGGCACCAGGTGAAAACCAATAACTTACACCCTTGCACCTGGACTATCGACCGATTTGACCTCAACTTGACCCGCTCCTAACAAGATGGATTCCAGATTCTTCTATGAATCGATTTAACTCACACCTCACTCGCTCCTCACTGGCACCACAGGCACCACAAGCACTACAACCTCACCGCTCCTAAAGGCTCCTAACAAAATGGCGCCGAAATGATTGTTTCTATACTACTAATACTTCTCCTAACAACTAGGTCACGGACTATTTGAAGCGAATGCAAATAGTTTGCTGCCATTTATTTTACATAAAATACTCGCTCATTTCCTTGTGATTTCAAATGAAAAAACGAACAGTTAAATTTAATTATGTAAGCTATTTGTATTATTTGGAAGTTGTATTCAAACTGTATTTATACAACTTACGCTGTAATAATTTATAATTATTGTGTAACACCGACGGAACACAGAAACGATCACGGATAAAAAATATTCATAGCATCCGCTAGTCATTTAATAAGGGAAATATTTTATGAACAATACAATCAACTGCATGTATACACAAATATACATGAAAAGAAGTAATGCAATAGGTTTAAAAATAAATTAAGTTGAAATAATGGCATAAGTGAAGCGCTTACATTTATTTGAGTGTTAATAATATAGTATTGCGTTACATTGAGTAGTCCATTCTAATGAATCCGATTAAGTAATTCAATAAAGAGAGTGTTTTTAATAAATCAACATAAAAAAGTTGAACTCTCAATATTTAAAAAATAAATTTGAGCAGCGGGATGAGCAGCTGGATTTCATTGTGTTTACTAAACAAAAAACATGTTGCTTGCTACTTGAGCTGAACAAAAGCATGATAATACCTAGAAAATAATACGCAACGTTATATTGAGATTGATAATTTTAAATCGTATATAATAAATACTTATTAATTTCAAAAGTTTTGAAAATTTTAAGCACTCATTACTAGTAACTTCTGTTGTGGTTTTGTTTATTTCAAGTTTCAGCTTTATTCCATTTGAATACCAGTTAGCAATTACTATTTATTTTAAACACATTTTTCATGTGTTTTTTTTTAATATGCAGTAGAAAGAAAACCTACTTCAATGATTATTTTGTTATGGATTAGAAAAACAAATTTGCATTTACTTCACATGTATTTTTGTAATCTTTTTACAGTGAATTCATTATTTTATGATATTTCTGCAAGTATTATTTTTATAGAGGTCATTGTGTGTACATGTTGTTTTTAACGGTATTTCACGACAAATTGTATTATATTAATTTTGTTACTGTTGCACTTTTCAACACATCTTTATCTTTATTTAAGAATTGCATGCTCAGGCATACAATTGTTTAACTGTTTACATTTCCTGTTTGTATTGAAGTATGCTTGACAGTAGGCATTAATAAGAAACAATGTTAAAACTTGTATATCAAAATGTTAAGATATTTTTTTGGGTGATTTATTCCTTGCAATTACTCAGGGGTGTTCTCCTTTTCAATCTCAAACTAATTTTACAAACATTTAAAAACAGTTATTTACTTTGCTATATCTAAATACAAATGAAGAATTCAGTTGAACCCTGGGGTTTCAGGTATTGTTCATCCTCGAGGCGGTTCTTAAAACACACCCTTGATAATGTTATTATAGATGTTATAAACAAATACATAGTCACCGGTTCTGGTACATTGTTCCTGTTGCAGAGAACTGTAGCATACTGTTTTGATTTAATACCATGTCATGAAACAGATATACTTGGCTTCATCTTTAGTTTAGTATGTTTTGTTGAATGAATTTAATGAATATTAAAGTGTAAAATAACATTTAACTCTGATTTGGTTTTAGTATGACTACCCAAAATATGTTGTTTTTTTTGTATTTAGCATTCCACTGCAGTTATTGCCGGTCGGTTTTAATGTGTGCCGTCTTGTCAGTGTGAAGTGATGCCATATTATAAATTTGCCATGCTCTGAGGAAAGGCAGTTTAATACATGTGTAAAAAGTGTCGTCCCAGATAAGCCTGTGGAGTCTGCACAGGCAAATCAGAGACGACACTTTCCGCTTGTATATTTTTCGTTTAAAAAAATTCTATTCTAAGCAAAACTCCAGTTTAGGCGAAATGTTTCGTCCCTGATTAGCCTGTGCGGACTGCACAGGCTAATGTCGGACGACACTTAATGCACATGCATTAAACCCCCTTTTCACTTAGCGATGTTCACAAGAATAGCTCTGGGCTAAATGTGATGGTTAGAGCTGTATACAATTGGATTAGACCTGACAGACATTGTAGCCATCATATCTGGAGTATAAGGTGTGAAAGTCCCCTGTAGGAAACAATCTGGGTTATTTAGAGGACATTAATTAAACAATCGTGATCAAAACCGACATGAAAGATATTATATTTATTGTCATGAATTATTGAAGAAAAGAATTAAGAAACACCATGTTGGAAAATAGTAGTTTGTGTCGCATTTCCTGTCCAGAGCAGCAGTAAATGCCTCACGTGGCTGAGGTAAAGAGTTACACGGAACAGTAACAAGACACGTTTTATATCAACACGTGCATAAAACATAGGAAGTCTTGTAATGTAGTCAAAAGTTGTTGACATTAGCTGGAAAGTCGCGCATTTCCAAAAAAAGGTCAGGGTACATGTTCAGCTCACTTGAACAGAGGATGATCATGGTGAGCTTTTGTGATCGCTTTTTGTCCGTCATGCGTCGTCAACATTTGCATTGTTAACTTACTAGAAGCCACATTAATTGTCTGACCCTTACGAAACTTGGTCAGAAGATGGACGAGTTCGTGAAAATTGATCATGAGTTGTGGCCTTGATCCTTCCTGAAAAGTTGATATGCATTATACGTGATACATCTAGTTATGCTCGATTGGTCATTGTCGGCACGGGTGCTACTTACATGTACCCCGGGTACTCTTAAGTATACTGACATGTACCCCGGGTACGGTAAATATAGTAACACGTATCCGGTCGATATTGGACTGTACCCGAGTTGTATTCCCGCCCAAATTCCGATGTCGTAAAACGCGCTACCGATAACGGTAAACGATATTGTTTATCTGAAACAAACTTCTTTAAAAAAAACTGCATCAACATGCTTTTTGATTATGAGTTTTGATGATATAGAGGCCATTTAACAGAACATTTGACATAAATGTAAACATATTTATTTTTTTAAGCCGACAACGACCGATTTAGCGTTAAAGTTCCCGGGTATGTTTTAGTAAATTTACCGTACCCGGGGTACATGTAAGTATACTTAAGAGCACCCGGGGTACATGTAAGTAGTACCCGAGCCGAAAATTTTCAATCGAGCTCTAGTAATGGGGAATAATATTGTCATTTAATATAATATTGATGTAGCCTATATGGATATGGTGACCGGAGTAATCAGGTTTGATTCCAAATATGAAAGCGTTCTTCAGATATCCCCCAAAAGACACAACAATAGTTCTACCCAGGAAACGAACTCGAGAACGCCTCAATAAGCCTTAAGTATTTCAATGTAATCCAGCTAAAATTTATTGGTTAAATCAACACTAGCGGTAATAACAGCGAATATCGCAACGATATCAACATCACCCGAGACATAAAAACATAACATGGCAGAAACAATTATACTTATGGTCATGGGCAATTCGACACAAAATATCATTTCTTAATCATTAAATATGGTTTCGACTATATAATTTGTATTACAACGATACATTTGTTACTATTTTCAAAACATGTGGCGCTGTCCATACTTATTTATATATTAAAAGAAATTTTACACGCGATCTAAGCAAACGTGATTTTCTATTCTGCCTGAAGGAAACAAATGGAACAATCAAAGGGATGTAAATGCTATTTAACTAACACGCTTCACGTGAAACTTAGTAGCTAACTGGACGCCTGGTGTTGTACATTATTTCAAACACTATTTTACATAATATGTCTGGTACGATAACCTGGAAACGTTTTTAATGTCATAAATACGTTACCTGCAAAGTATTAGCTTACTCCTTTCCAAGGGGAATTACTCATCCGGAAAATTAACTGGGAACCGGCCACCTCCATACTGCAATATAGACTAGGTTAAACATAGCGCAATGCAACCCAGGCAAAAATCAGTAACCAGCCCTCAAAATTCTTTCCGGATCGACCAGGTGTATATGTGTCTTTTACGGCTCTGAATCGATAATTGTTTTTCGATTTATTTCACTTGGTTGAATGGGGTTTTGAATAGATAAATTGTGTTATTATCTGTTTTCTTCTCATTCGGATTATTTTATTTGGATTTAATGGACTTTTGTTTCATTTGTTAAAGTAAGCCATGCTTGCTTTTATTGAACAATGGTTTATTTCTACCATGCTGGTTGTTTTCAGGCGCGAACGAGCACGTGCAAAACGTGTTAATCTAATGCGTTACGAGATCATGCAAAGCGTGTTCTCTTAATACATTGATTATTGCCATTGTATGTAATAATGATTTAAACGTTCCATATGACAATCTAATTGATGTTCATTTTTATTTTTCATCTGTTTTGAATTAAACTTTTATTTAATTTATGATCTACGGCAGTGGTATTATACGTACAATTGATTTCTCTTTTACAATAATAACCGAGAGAATGTTTATTATTTTCATTATGGGCAAATAATGATTTTATGTGCCGTATGATAATCTGGTCTGTGACCAGTTCATTGTTAAATATGTTTTGCTCTTGTTTTTCATATATTCGACTACATGATGGTCGCAGATACAAGAGTTGAGAAGAACGGACATTGGCCAAGACATTGACCAAAACGGGCTTTCAATGCTGGCAATCGGTCGATGTCAGACCATATGGCTCCCACCATACTTCGGTCTTTGGCCATCCGGGAAAGACGTTGACCGGAACAGGCTTATGATGTCAGTCGGTCGACGTAAGACCATATGGCGACCCCCAATACGCCGGTCTTAGCCCGAGGGCATTGGTCACGGACATCGACCAATGTCTGACCATATGGCAGCGGCCATACTTCGGTCATCATCCGGTGACAACACTGGTCATAATATGACCGGTACGTCACCGAGGACGTTGATCACGGAGCTTGGCTCTGCATCGATCGACGTCTCAAATGTCATTGGTCAATGACCGGGGACAGTTCCGGTAACCGGTCACCGGTCATTGAGCGGTCGCCGGTCATCGGGGACCGGTCCGGTCACCGGTCTCACCGGTCATTTATCGGTCCAGTCACCGGTCACACCGGTCACCGGTCACCGGTCATTGACCGGTCAGTTCACCGGTCACACCGGTCAACGGTCATGCCCGGTCACCGGTCAACAGTCAGAAGAAGAAGTCGTTCATTATCGTTGGACTATTCCTATTTTTCTCCTTCGCCGAAAGACTCATCATCATCAACGAGCTGCGAATATAGATACAATAGGATAGACATCGGACACGCCTCTCCTTCATTGAGCACAACATGATAGACATCGAACACGCCTCTCTTTCATTGAGCAGTTCTCGGCGTCGATACGCTCGTAAGCGTTCACGTCAACGCTCACGGAGACACTATTTTAGGAGACCTTATTTCCAGCGTAGCCGAACAGCATTTCGACATCGCAGGTATATGGGACGTCGCCACTCCTCACGTAGGCGTTAACGTACCTACTGGTCATATCGACGGTCCCGATTTTATTTCTTTACGGAATATCATGTCTCCATTCCACGTGTGTTGGTTCCTTTATGGCGTCCACACATATTGAAGTCACCTAACCTTATTTGTATACGAAAACGTGTTCGTTTTACTTTCAGGCTTCGGGATTAGGTGTTCATCTCTCCACTACGACTACATTGGACACTTTGTGCCTATCGATACTGACAATCTACCGTTGTTTTCCGGTTACATTATCAGTTAGAATGACTTCGTGGATGGTCATTCTTCTGCACCAGATATTTCCATTCTGACGCAGTCATATTATGACCGGTCCGGTCCGATCACCGGACATCGGTCACCAGTCACTGGCCATATCACCGGTCACTGGTCACCGGTCAGTATAAGTAGTCGTACATCATCATAGGATTATTTTTACTCCTATTCTTCGTTATCATCATCGGACTATTCTTCCTCATCTTCTTCGACATCCAATGACTCTTCGTCATCTGCTTTAATGATGTCTCATCGCTATCGATTTGGACATTTGGCACGCTCTTCTTTGCCGAGCAGTTCTCGGCATTGATGTCAGACCATATGGATTCCACCTTATTTCGGTCTTTAACCGGTAACGTCACCGGTCATATTATTGACTGGTTCGTTCACCTGACTATTGTCAGCGGTCATTGACCGGTCCAGTTCGGTCACCAGTTACCAATCGACGGTATTACCCTGTGTTTTCATCGGTGATATTTTGTAGCCAACGGGTATCTTCTACATTACCATTACCCCTGGCTATGATTCTATTGAAATCCTAATTTTATGGATTCAACAATCTCCATGATATTTTATTCTTTTCAATTCTGATGTTCTACTGGCGACCGTTGGTTTCCAAATCATCTCCGCTGACTTGGCCTATGGTTGATTTTCCTTCCAGCTAATCCATTCTGGTGCTGGATATTAACTACTAATACTAGAAGATCATGAAATACATCTATCTGTTATTTCTACTTCTCTGTCAGCCGGCTACATGCAGATTATTGGTTTTGTACATGGTTCGGCCGAAGCGGGCTCGGAATCTAACATTGAGGTCGAACATTAATATTTGACCTCTATTAATCAGAGCTATAATTTATGTTCGAGACCCTAAGGATTAATTTTTTGAACCGCCTATACCTGTCGGCTACAGACGTTGTAGTCACTGTCACAGAACAGTTGGTGCACAACGTGACTCTAGCAGGATTAGCAAGACGACATTTCGTGTCCACATCTGCTTTTCTATTGCTCCTACGACATTGCATGTTTTCAAGTTACTGGAATCAACAATATTTCTGCTCAATTGTCATTGAAAGTCCCTCAGGACATATCTTAGCCTAAACCGCTTGATGGTGGTAAAAGCTACTAGTCCCTGTACGTGACCCGACTTACAATTTGATTTGTTTCTAAACTGCCGGGTATTTTTTCTGACATTATGATATTTTCGCTTCCTATGCCAGTTGTTTCTACTACTATCTCAGTTATTTACTCCATGATGGTGAATTGACAACTGAGAGAGGGCTGATACATAGGATTGCCTACCAGCTTGACGGCATGGCGGAACACAGTCTTGTAGATGACTTGGGGGCTATTGAACTCAGATCTTAGATGCTAAGGATCTGGAGGGACCTCATCATCTCTTCTCATCATCAAGATTCCCTTGTTGGAGACAAGTTTATAAGAAAGAACAACATTTCCCTCTTAAAGTTCTTCTTCTATTACACTTCTGGCCCTAACAGGCCGTCTTCCCATAACTGGTCGTATTTCTATCGTAATTCGTCTGGTTATGATTTTTGAAATAAAGGGCTTAACCAAGCCAGATTTGAAGACTTCCAAGCCTTCTACCACCCTAAGGTTACTCCTAGGGTTTTCACCTTTTCTGCCACCACACCTCCGATGCCGGAGGTACCACATTCAGTCATATTTCCGTATTACGCAAATCGATGACTAAACGACCTTTATTCTCCAGGATTTTAAAGGCGCCTTTTATTGGTTCAAGAAAGAGGCTACTGTAGATAGGCCATAGACTTAAAAGTGTTCAACACTTTCTTATTCTACCAACTTTCAAGTCTCTTGGGAGTGGGAAAGTTCGGCTTGCCGTGATTTCTTTCCCCACCCATCCTTGACTAATGGTTCCGGCCACCGGTCGGTATTTACCGGCCCGGTCATCTGTCTTTCTGCTGAGACATCTTTTCTCACGTCCGTTTCACCTTTATTTTTAAGTTTATTGGAATTGATCGCATGATTATTCAATGACACAGATTTCCATCTTTGTTTCATTACTTCCCACTAATCAGTGGTGTCTAGACTAGAAGATTATCTTGGCAGGAGTATAGTTTCTTCTACCACAACCTTCCTTACATCTTATACAGATGTGAGCAGGGAAGATTGGGGACGATCAACCCTGGAACCACTTATCCCGATATTCTCAAGTATGTGGTATCCTTATGAATATCACCTGCATATCAACATCTTGAAAAGAGAGCATTCTTTTTAGCTGTTTTTCATTTACAACATATTTTCACGACTCCTTTGTGATGGTTTCAACTAACACACATCGGTCGGTGTTAACATCCAGACACAGAGGTGAACATATTATTACTCCTTGTATCTGGAAACCAGGAACTTATTCGTTATTTGCAAGTTGTTGGACGTTTTGTCTTGCAGTTCTTTCTGTCGCATAAGACACTCCATCAGGAAATGGTCAACTTGAATTCTCTTTCGTTTAGTTTTCCGTTCGGTTTAAATGAATATGATTTGCGCATGCGCGGCAGTGTTTTGCACACTGGCAGAGAAGATCGTAGATCGCAGTGTAAATGCTGAACAACGTGAACGCATTTCACAGAAATCAATTCAGCAGCATGTGCGATTGTTAAACATTCGTCCGCTTGACATCAACTGGGTATTTACTTCTATATTTCATGCATTATATTTATTTGGAATATCTTGGTGAGCTTTTCCCATATCTTCATGGACTCTACTTGGTGAACCATGGGATTATGGTTTTACGACCTTTTCAGTCTCCTGTACAATTTTCGTCAGGAAACTTCTTCACAGGTCAAATCTGATATCTCAGAGAGGTATATACTGATCAAAACATGTGCCACTACATGTCTGGCCATTATTTAGTAATCTCTGCAGAAGAACGTTATTCTGTAATAGCTTCAATCCTTGTTACTTTTGCAAGGATAATTCCACCAGAACTGTCTATGGGGTTCCTCTGGAAATTTTCTTTTGACTAGGTATTCGAGAGCATATTTATTACCTTAATCACTCTGCTAGATGCATAGAGGATTTTTCTCATCTTTGTCTTTGATGATAGGAGATGTGTTCTAATCTCCATCAAAGGATACAGATTATGCTTTCGTATACCTCGGTTTTTGTAAGTCATAACAACTCTGTGCTGTCTTACCTATTTTGAAACTGATCCAAGTTATGGAACTTCAACACTATGTTTTTCGTTCCCTTACCTTCTTAAAAGGATTAGGCTTGTGTTATTGGGTTGCTTAATAAGCTTCATATGAGGCTTATTAACAGTTCAATATACTTTTAAGACGGATTTCCTTCTTATTAATGGCTTCTACCATACGGAGAAGTGAAATTAATGCTTTTTTCTGTTGAAAACGACCATTTCAGTTGGATCTAATGTCGTCTTCACTTTGTTGTGTCAGTCAGGATTCCTTGCTTAATATCAACTCCTCTATAAGGCTTCTAAAAATCTTCAAGTTTACAAGTTTTTCTTAAACTGGTATACATGAAGATATGGATACACTTCTATGGCCAATCGGGGCTTTGAAGTTCTATCTCAGCAGTGTTAGTCCAAAAGACACTTTTCATTTCCCTAAAAAGGGGGGAGGGAAAGTGTGTGCGGCTTCTATTATTCGGGATTAGACCTCGACTAAGGAAGGTTAAATCTTATCTCTAATCTAAGGATTAGTTCCTTTTTATGATCTGACCGCATGAATTAAGAGCTCTGTCTGTTTCGTGGGCGTATATTAATCACACTCAACTTTTTGACGTGCTCCAAGCTGTTTTCTGGAGGAATCAGACCACCCTTGTCATCTTTTTATCTGCGTTCTCTGAAGTACCAACAATACAATTTGTTTATGTTTGGTCTCGTTGTGATTTCACTAACGGTAGTGTCTTTTACGACATTGACATACTTACTCTGTCCGAGTAGTCTCAATTAATACCGTTCTAACGAAGATTAGCTGATAACCCTTGTTTTGGGATTTGTTATCATTAGCTGATAACCCGGTATATGGGTTATACTGTGATCGGAAAATATATACGAACCTTCCCTCCGCAGCTTCACAATCAGCTAATAGATAGCAGGTAAGGTATTTATTACATTAAAACAATTTTTTCAGTAAAATTCATTTTTATTATTAAATACTTACCTGCTATCGGTAAGTCCCACCTCCCACCCGCTATTCCATTAATATTTTCGTATATATATATATTGAAAGAATATTGAGGGCTGGTTACTGTTTTGTGCCTGGGTTGCATTGCACTCAGAGTGATTTAATACATGTTATACTGGCTTTATAATTTAAAAACTGTAGGCATAAGCGTTGTGGAACATATATCACCATAAAAATCTTTAACCTTTCATAAATTAGATCTCTTTTTTTAGCTCACCTGAGCACAACGTGTTCAAGGTAAGTTGTTTTGATAACTTTTTGTCCGTCGTGCGTCGTCCGACGTGCGTCGTCAACACTTTGTTAACACGATAGAGGCCACATTTATTGTCCAATCTTCATGAAACTTGACCAGAACATTTGTTCTAGTGAAATCTCAGCCGAGTTCGAAAATGACCTGAACCGTAGAAAAAAACATGGCCGTTAGAGGGGCGGGGCAGTTTTCATAATATCGCTATAGTAAACCATGTAAACAATCTATATGTCTTTTCTTTAGTGCAATCATTATGAAACATGGTGGAAACATTTGTGTTAAGGATGTCTCAGCCAAGTTCGAAATGGTTGTAGTTTGTTGAAAAACATGGCCTCCAGGGCGCGGGTCAGTTTTCCTTTTATGATTTTAGTCAAACCTTGTTGACACTTAAGAGTTCTTATTTTAAGTCCAATCTTTATGAAACTTAGTTGAAACAGTTTTTCTAAGGATGTCTCAGCCAAGTTCGAAATGGTTGTGGTTTGTTGAAAATCATTGCCTTCAGGGGCGGGGCAGTTTTCCTTATAACTATATAGTAAAACTTTAATGACGCTGTCGAAGTCACACTTTTAGTCCAATCTTCATACAACTTGGTTGGAACATTTGTTCTAAGGATGTCTCAGTCAAGTAAGAAAATGGTTGTGGTTTGTTGAAAAACATGGCCTCTTAGGGACGGGGCAGTTTTCCTCCCATGGCTATATCATCTATGGTAAAACTTTGTTAACACTGTAAAAGTCACATTTTAGTCCAATCTTCCTGAAACAATGTAGGAACTTTTTTAATCATAGGATATCTGAGTCGATTTCGATAATGGTTGCGGTCCTTTGAAAAACATGGCCGCCAGGTGACGGGGCAGTTATCCTTATGTGGTTATAGTACCTACCTATAGTAAAACATTGTTAATACTGTAAAAGTCTCATTTTTAGTACAATCTTCATGAATTTTGGTAGAAAAATGTGTTCAAATGATATCTGGGCCGAGTTCGAAAATGGTTGCGGTCTGTTGAAAATGTTTTTTCAAATGCCACCAGGGGACGGTGCAATTGTCATAATACGGATATATTGAAACCTTGTTGCCACTCTCGAAGTTTAATGTTTGGTCTAATCGTCATGAAACTTGGTCAGAACGTTTGTTATAATGTCATCTTTAAAAAGAAAAATGTACCAAATATTTATGTTTCATAAAGTACTTTCATTATTTCGAACTCTACTTGGTCAGAACAGTTAAGTTCCTTAGGATCGCAGGTGAGCGCCTAAGGACACATGGTCTTCTTGTGTATAAAACAGCATTTACAAATAAGGCGCGTGAGAGCATCTACATTTGTGCACTTCAAAGACAACGAAGGTGCAATAATTAGTATTTTTACTTTTTCTTATTGAATTATTGTATAAAATCAATAGTAATCCATTAGGAAGTTCTTAAAACAATGTTACATGCTAGCTTCGTTCAAGGGTGACGGGGCTTAATGAATGTGTGTAAACTGTTATCCCAGAGTAGTATGTGCACTCCTCACAGGTTAATCAGGAACGACCTTTTCCGCCTAAATTGGATTTTCGCTAAGAAGAGACTTCTTTCTAACAACCAATACCATAACAGGGGAAAGTGACGTCCCTGATTAGTTTTCCCCTAGCGAGGCGTATATATTTTGTTTGAATAGTTTGGTGGTGCAAAACGTTTACTTTTCTGAAAACATGTGTAACATCGTGCTGGCAGTTTTCAGTAGTTGTTAAGCCTATTAAACTGTTGTTTGAATCTGAAATTGTTTTACTACCCGGTTAGATTGAACATTTTTCAAGTTGATTTGAGTCCATATTCTATTTTGATTGTTGATTTGTTAAGCATAATTCATTTTTCAAAAAGCCGTATTTTTAGGTTTTTTTCAGAATACATTAGGCTTGAAGCCCATGACGTATACATACATTTAACATATAATGCAGTCACGGTGGTCAATGACATACAGGCATATACATATATAAGTTAAAGTAATATAAATAAGAATTGACAATAAAAGGAATTTGCAACTCTAAAGTATGTAGAGGGATGTACACAACAACTTTTAAAACCTTAAACAAATCAGATTTGAATAAAACATTATATCGACCATTTGAATGAACAGTAAAATTGAAGTATTTATTATTAATCTTTATTTATCTACCAAATTATTTTAAAAATTTGGTTTACATTGTTTAATAGAGGATATTTGTTGGATTTGGTAAAATATCGATTTTAATTCACGAGTTAACTTAGAAGGTGATATGTGCCACGAGTTAAAATATATTTTTCTATGATCATGAGTGAAATAAAATCGATATCACACCAATTCCAACTAATTTTCTTTTTATTTATGCTTACAATTTATTATTTTGTTTGCTCTTTCGGACAATATTATTCCCCGTTGGACGCCCCGAAATGTTAAACCATGATAAGTTCAGATGAAGCTACTTGTTTTTTATAAACATTCAATGCGGAGTTGTCGCCCTTGGTAACAATTGTAAAATTTGGAGTCACAATGGGGAAACCAAAGATATCTAAAAATAGTTCCGGTAAAAAAATGTACATTATCGTTCACTGCTATTTGTCCCTGTAAACTGTTTGAAACAGTGAAATATTATCATTATAATTCACTGATATTTCTCATCGGAAAGAATTAAATAAACACTGTCCTCAAGCAAAGCTGTTTATAAACTGTAGCTTTTGCGTGGAGTATGTGTCCGCCTAGCTATCGTAAGGTCACGGGTTCGACCCCCACTGTGGGAGCGTTCTTTAGATATCCCCAAAATATAACAAGTACCTGGTTCTACCTAGGAAGTCGACTTTAGAGTGTTTCAAAAAGTTATGTTTTTCACTATTTTGGGAATCGGTTCTATTTCGATTCTGAAAATCTCGTCATTTTGACTTAAATTGGGAAATACGTGTTTTTGTAGTTTGGCCTATTAAATGCTTTAAAATTCAGAATAAAAGAGATTTCAATATGACATTTACTAATGTTCAACTTATGTAGCTTGATGGGCTATGAACTTAATAATCAGATCTTTTTGTTGGAAACCTGCATTTGGAAATTTTCAGGATTTTATAATTTTTAGGGGAAAATATATAATTTTTTCTATTGGGAATGGATCCTTACATGATTCATTCCCACTGATTTGACTGAACACACTGAATAGGAGATTTTCCAACAATTAAGAAATGAAAATCGTTTTTTGAATAAAAATACACTTAATATATGATAACAAAAATCGACTGAACATTTTACTGACTTTCTTGACACTCTAATTTTTCGAACCCCAAATTCACATCCGTTAAGAGATCAACTAAAATCAAGAACTAAGAAAGTAATCTGTTATTTCTTTAATTTTCACCCTAAATTTGTACGAACGTTTTACCAACATACCGGACATTGGGTCTTTCATAATACAGTATGTTCGTAAGAATTCTGCGAATCTAACAAACGAACTTTCTCACGTCAATTCATACGAACATGCCATAAACACGTTCGCAAACTTAAGAATTCCGACGAATCTTACGAACGTAAAACATCTTTCTCAGTCACTACTCTTGAGAGCAGAGAGAGAGCGACGAGCAAGGGCGGAGAGAGAGAAGCGAGAGCGACAGATCTCTGAGAGATATAGAGGGTGCAGTGTATATCTCTTCTCTTTCTCTATCTATCTCTCTGCTCTCTCTCATTCTCGGTTTATCGTCTCGCGGAAGTATCACTCTAGTCTCTTGTCTAGTCTCTCTCGGTCTCTCTCTAGTCTTCTCTGAGTCCGCTCTATAGCTAGCGAGCGCTCGCGTGGCGGTCTATCTCTCGGGTTTCTGTGTCTCTGTCTCTGGTTAGGTCTCTGTGAGGTTGCGGTCTGGTCTATGGTATTCTGAGCGGGAGAAAGAGAGAGAGAGGAGCGAGAGGAGAGAGAGAGGCAGCGATCGGGACGGGAGACGAGCGAGAGGGAGATCTCTCGAGAGAGGGAGAGGAGAGAGAGACTCTGAGGGAGCTCTCTCTCTGTCTCTCTGGATCTCGGGGAGTAGTGAGAGTCTCATCGAGAGAGAGGGGAGCGGGCGAGAGGGGAGAGAGAGGGAGAGACGCGGGAGAGAGACGAGAGAGAGAGAGAGAAGACAGAGAGAGAGGGAGAGCGAGAGGGAGAGAGAGAGGGCGAGAGAGGGAGAGAGAGAGAGAGAGAGAGCGAGAGAGAGAGAGAGAAGAGAGAGAGAGAGAGAGAGAGAGAGAGAGAGAGAGAGAGGGAGAGAAAAAGAGCAGAGGAGAAGAGAGAGAGAAAGAGAAGAGCGAGAGAAGAGCGAGAGGGGGAGAGAGAAAAAAGAGAGGAGAGAGAGCGAGAGAGCGAAAGACGAAAAAAGAGAAAGAGGGAGAGAGCGAGAGAGAGAGAGAGAGAGAGAGAGAGAGAGAGAGAGAGAGAGAGAGAGAGAGAGAGAGAGAGAGAGAGAGAGAGGAAGAGGAGAGAGGAGAGAGAGAGAGAGAGAGAGAGAGAGAGAGAGCGAGAGAGAGAGAGAGAGAGAGAGAGAGAGGAAGAGAGAGAGGGAGAGAGGGAGAGAGAAGAGAGAGAGAGAGAGGAAAAAAAAAAGAGAGAGAGAGAGAGAGAGAGAGAGAAAGAAGGAGAGAGAGAGAGAGAGAGAGACGGGGAGAGAATCAAAAAGAGAGACGAGAGAGAGCTATCTCTATAGGTCGATCCCTCTCCCCTTCTCCATCTGTCTCTCTCTCTCTCTGTTTTTCTGTCCCTCTCTCTCTCTCTGTTTCTCTCTCCCTCTCTCTCTCTCTATCCCTCCCTCTCTCTCTATCTTCTTCTCTCTCTCTCTTTCTCTCTGTCTCTATCCCTCTCTCTCTCTTTCTCTCTCTCTGCTTACATAACGATAGTGTGAAGCCGATTTTGATGAGATAAATATATTTTCATAATGTTGTTTGATGTAAAGAAAAATAGCATATATGTATGGGTAATAAAATTCTTGTACATTTCGTTGTACTAAAATTTAAGTATTAAATCAAATACGATTTAAACGTAGTTTCTCTAATTGTTGTGCCTAGACCCCTTTGTGCACCGTTCATTATGTATCGCACACTTCCAATGTTAAGGTTGTGTTGAGCCTTTTCGGAATTTTCTGAAAAAAAAGGAAAGGAAACATGTTGCAGTATTTAAAAAAATATCCTTTTGTAAACTGTAAGAAAATGAAATAATTTAAAAAAGCTAAATAAAACTAAATATTTTGACGAATATAATACCTTTTTCTTTTTGCATTAGAAAATATTCGTAATAAAATGATTTTGTCACCTCTAATCAGAATGATATTTTAAACAGACAGACAGATAGACAGTTGGACGGACGGACGGACGGACAGACGGACGGACGGAGAGATAGACAGTCAGCCACACAGACACACAGACATACAGACAGACGGAGATTTGTTGGTGATGAGGCAATCTTTTAGTTGATTTAACTCATGCCTTTTCTTTACGATTCAATTTATGCCATATAATTGAGGCTGTATCTCACTTGCCATAACAAGTACCAGGGCTTCGTTTTTCTTTCGCAATTATCATTTTTTCATTTTCAAAAGGAGTTTTTTCCCAAATGCCAGAATAGTTTAGTTTTTTGTAAAACAATTTAAATCTTTTATCAGGTGAAAAGAGTAATTTATTTGATACATAAAACACAAACAAACACTTGACAATTATATAACTATTGAAATTGGATGACATAATAAAAGAGTTCACTATCATTATGTATGACAATACATTTAAAGGTCTACTCAATCGGCTTTCTTTACGAACTTTGCGTACAGGACAATTTCGGTCGATATACACACAAAGACAAACCCGCCACCAACAAACATTGCGATTAAAAGAGGATCGCTCCAGTGTATGCCTGAAAAAGAAACATATCAACATACAAATATAAACAAAATCGATAATGTACACACGGAAGTATATAATTTGACAATGTTCAGTTTCAATCGATTAAGTAAAGCAACTTACATTACATACTTGTTTTTACTAGCAAATCACGTCAATAACAAGGTTAATGCAAGCATTATCTGCTTTACTATTGTGGACACACTGATTAAGGTTTTAATTGAACTTTGTAGTGGGCGTAACCGTGTTGGGCTAAGTCTGCGTTGTTTTCGTTGTTGTTTCACATGGTAGGTTGGACTATTTATATAGTGATATTAATATTATTTTGCGTAGATGATATGTGTGTTTCGGTAGATTATCGAATACATTATCGTGCACATAAGTATTTCATATGATCACGAGTTGGCGAAATTTGATATAATACCTAAACCTACAACATACTGCACCTATATTTCTTTCCTAACGTGTAATAAAACTACAATAGGGTTAAACTGGAGCGTTTTGCGGTAATAATAGCATCAATGTGTCACAAAAACGACATCATTTCACTGGTAAACGATGAAGAGTAGCGATAATTATCACTGAAATATTTCACCGTTGGAAAGAGTTACCAATCATTTTTTATTTTCAGTTAAGATTGGTTAATGTATTGCTCAAGCAGTGATTATATTATGCAATTACATGTAAATGTTATGCCAAAATAATAAAGTAAACATTTTTGTGAAGTTAAATAAAACATTTTTGCAATAAATATGATACTTCGCTGTTAAAGCAGAAAAATGTGTTTTGAATTTCCGGAGCTACTTTAAATCATTGAGCTTCGCCCATGCATAAGGTATATGTTAATACAATGAATTATCTTATAAATGATCTTTAATTTATGGAAACGATAATTTCGAAATTGAAAATTAATTACTGTAGAGTATGTCGGGTTTCTGTTTGTTGCAATGACTTTTATTAACTACTGTCTCTATGACTACTCTTTTGCTCGGCACACTTCCAAGTAAATAAGCATCCTCGAAATAGTTTTACAAATATTTACGCAACGGATTCTTCACTTGCTCATCTTACTCACATTATCTAGCCTGTCAAAATCGTTGCGCCATAGCTATATATCAAGGGCAATGTCAAACTTCTTTTTTTCCGCTTGTCTCGTTGTATTTGACATTCATACTTACGCAATACGTGTATCAAGTTTAAAGGAAAATACTCTCAAATCAATCTTAATTTATTTTTTTCATTTATGGTGACCCCCACCCCACTTTGTTTTACTAACAATCCGTCTGTATATCGCAGACAACATTTCGTCCTTGGATTTATTACAAAACCGTTATGCTCAACGTCGGCAGGTTCAGATCTCCATGTTAATTGTTTGTGTCACAATATATTCCATATGAATTTCCGCGACGATACCCAAACATTTACGCGTGAACGCGAGATTGCCTTCGTGGAGCGTCGAAAACATAGTTTTCATGAGCTGCCCGAAGCCAAGCTTGAGATCGCTCCTCGTATATGTTCGGAAATCGTCGCGGAAAATTCTAATGAAATATATTGTCTTTAAAACAATAAAAATTAGCATTTTGTTTCTCGTTAAATCTATGTTGTCAAGCCACAACTAGCGCTGGCTATTGCTGTAAGGAACACTGATTGTTAATGGGTTAACTTTTTTTACGAAATATTTTACGAAGTATTCGTTGATTTTGAGTATTTATGTGGCATTAACCTTACTAAGTTGCCCAATAAACGTTTACAAACTTTTCCATATAAAGTCGGAATATCGAGTTGAGCTGACCCATGCACGGACAGTTCAACGCAGCAACTGGGTTCGATTCGACAGAGGCTTGTCGGATATCAACTAGAAGTTGGTGAAGATGCAATATGCGATATTTATTTAACACAAGGCTGGTACTTTACCGATACGTTCGTCTTAGCGTCTACAAAGGAACGTTGTGGAACACTACGAAATTGGTATCGTAAAGGTGAGTAAAACTATTTGGAAAATTGAGTGTGTTAAATCTTTAAAGTATGGTGACCTGAGTTACGATAACCACATACGGGTATTGATTTTTGTTGTGTTAAGTACTCTACTTTCATTCTATTTAGCTGTAATTGTGTAAGTTTTTGCATTATTAGCATGTGTCAATTTCTAATCTGCTTAAATACAATCAAGCATTCAAATGCAAGAAACCCAGACCAGGATTCCAGTTATTACATAACTTATGTAGGTTTGTAAAAACACAATTATTTGTTGACGTAAGCGTATAATTTTCAGGATTCATATCACGAACAGTAAATAATGAAGGCGACTGCTATTCATTAACATCAGGAATATTATTGTTCATGTTTGCGGTAGCAATATATTGATGAAGACCCTGTGCAAAAATCAGTTGTAACAGGAAAGGAATGTTAACGGGTTATGATTTACCTAAGCAAATGAATTTGTGATGCAATGATAAAGTTCGCGTTTGTCCCTTATTAGCACGTGTAGGCAATTTAATAATATACCTCATTATCTAACAGAAACCTTTTCGTAAACGGTAACTTAAAATTGAGAGAAAAAAACGAATTAATAACTAAAAACCGCGATTATTTTTGCGAAGACGAGGTTATCGTAAAGCTGTTCACAAGTAAGACAATGTATAACATAATACACAAATATAAACATCAATAATAAGTGCATGTAATTCCTACTCTGCAATTGGTTGGGTTGACAACAAGACGCATGCATTTCGGTCAAATTTGATGAGAATTAACAATAAACTTTTAAAAATTATGTTACATCTTTTTGACGCTTTGTTCGTCCTCAAAACTTGAGTTTGTGGGGGTTTGGACACGAAAATCTCAAATAATCATCAATCCTACGCGATTTCCGATCGTTCGTCTTCCCTTCTGTCCATCTATTCTTTAGCCCGGTCGTTTCCGCGCGTGATCCCATACGGTAATTATCTGATGTAATCAAACGTTTTATACACGTCTTCTCGTCGTTACGCTCCAATGATTTTATAAAGCTATCGACCTTTGATAACTAATATGACCTCTTCTAATGAAGTTTACGTTTTTGCGCAATCTCTCGGAATCATTATGAAACTTTGTACTCTGAAAGAATAGCCCGCATATGTATGGGCACCATAGTGTCATGACGAGTCGTTCAAAATATTTTTTATTGATATCTTACCATTTAACACTCCGGGGAATCACGTGATCACAAAAGTACATCGTAGGCACAAAATGGCGGAAAAAGCTCTCGCTTAATGACGAAAATCAAGGTATTCTCATATTTTATAATATCAAAATAAATGATAACTATGCGCAGAGTACCCGCTTAGTCGCCTTATGTACTCTGGTAATTGTCGTTGTATGTATGAATTTATTTTGACCTTGCGGTCAAGGATAACCCATGAAAGTGCAAGCACTTATTTCCAATGGGGTCATTTGGTTTTGCTGAAGAGACAGCAAGCAGAAGAGACAGTATTGGGATACAAGGAATCCGGGTGCGATACCCTAGCTCTTTGCGAATAGATACCTTGGTTCTTTTACGTGCTCAGTGTATAGCACCGATACACGCGAGAATTACCTGGGTTTCGTACCAGTACATCTCTAGTTGGGTGGGAAACACTTGAAGCATTTCTGAAATTTCCAGTGCCCCGGCCGGGATTTGAACCGGGGACCTCTGGAATGGTAGACCAGTGTGTTACCACTCGACCACCGCACCAATCGTTTTTCTTAGATTTCTGTAGTTTTCTCAAACATTCAGGAACAATAAACAATGAAAATTGTACATCGTCTGAACATACTTTATTTTGACGTGTTTGCTATTCAAGACGACAAACAACGAAATAAATACAACATTTTTTTGCTTGATAACATGCTTAGAATATTTCGAACCAGGGTTTGCACGTTGTTTAAGCTTGTATAGATCTGAGGCGAGGAATTTGGAAAATAGTACATCGTCTGAACGTTTTTTTGTTTGAGTACATCGTCTGAACGGTTTTGAGTACATCGTCTGAACGGTTTTGAGTACATCATCTGAATGCTTCTGTTTTTACTTTTAATGCGATGTTTATCATAATAAAATTGTAATAACATCTGTGATCAGCCAAGCGATTTTTTGTCCAAATGACATTCCGTTCTATGATCAGAAAACACAAAATCCTGTGTTTATTTTACATGTTTACATAGTGTTTAATTTTATTAAATTAAATTTATGAAATTAAATACAAGTCACGCTCGAAAAAAGGTTGTTATTTATACATATAAAGGCATGACAATAATGTAATACGAGGCATGTCATTTGGACGAAAGATCATTGGCTTTTCACATATTTATATCTAAAAAGACCAAATGTAGTTTGCAGTAAAACAAAACTGATCTTAACATTTCTTGTTACATACTTGGCACATGTGAGTTCTTATTAAAAATATAATGCTCGGCTCGAAACAGTGGCAGCCCTGAGCTTGTGGTGATTTTTGTCAAGTTTCAATAATATATGAAGTATATCATATTAAATGTAAATCTTAGTCTGAATTACATATATGTGGTAATCGACATATAATTGTTTTTGTGAAGATAAAATATTGATGTCGTCAAATAAGTTGATATAATTACGTGTCTGTTATATATAGCTTTTTTATTCAGAATGCGCAAAAAGTCAAGTCAAGCGCTTCATCGTTTGAAGAGTAAGCGCTTGAAACCATCGCAAACAATACGGTTAGTTACACCTAAATGCATTTCGTCAACTGCATGTCACACTGGAGTTTGTCTGCAACAAATTACACCTGTGCTTACGCCTATTCAGTCACCATTTCGTTCACCAGTGTATAAAGTATCTACACCCAAAAAGCCAGCAAAAAAAAGCATTTCTGCAAGAGCTCTTTTTGAGCAGCAGCCATCTTGTGAACAAATATACCGTGGCATTCATGACGCTACTGAATCAGATTATCTTCTGAACATTAACAATGGATCAGTCAAAACGAAAAGCGAACTGTTAAGTGGAATCGATATAGTGTGAATCTCAAAGCTATGAGAAAACTACAACACAAGCAGACAATTTAACGAGATACATATTCATAAAATAGTTTGACTAATGTATCTATGATATGAAATAGTTGTATATCTACATCTCAAATATTAATTCTTATCATATTCTACCACCTCCTTTTAATACCAATTCTATTAATTGTTATAGACTTTCCGAATTCTTTAAGAATGCACTTGTGCTATTTTATGCCAAATACAAATTATGTTAATGTTATGTCATGAAATAAAATTTAGTTTTAATAATGAAGTCATTATGACCTAGTGTTATATTTTATATGAAGCATCATATAGAGGCCCTCGAATACATGTATGTGTTATTTAATCTTGACTGGGGTCAGAACTGGCCACACGCAGAAAGTAAAATATTTTATTGACTCGAATAGCTAAATAACTGATAAAATAACTTGTACCGGACATGTGCCCAATTTGATGGAGGGAGGAGGGGGGCAGATATAAGACATTAGGAAAAAACAGCAGATACACTTTACACAAGTTATGACGCTTCAAGAGGAATTTACTGGATTAAAGCATTTTGAGGGCTTTTATATCTATTATGTATTTTATATCTATTATACCCGGTACATGAATGTCTTCCTATCAGAATATACTGCTGTTGATAGCCTAGCGCAATGTTGAAATTATGCATTTTTACACTTCAGTATGTGGTGCATTACAACTAGTGCTTAGGGTATTTTCTACATTGCCAAATACAAGTTCCAATAGACAACATCAGTGCAACAAGATTTTTTTGTAAATGAAAGTGTTTACAAGGTTTTGCTATAGCCATACAAGGTAAACTGCACCGCTCCCTAGTGGCCATGTTTTCAACGGACCGTAATAATTTTCGAATTCAGCCGAGGTATCATAACAACAAATGTTCGGACCAAGTTTCATGAAGATTGAAATATAAATGTGACTTCTAGAGTGTTAAAAATGTTTTACTATAGCCATGTGAGCAAATATGCCCCCTGGCGGCCATCTTTTTCAACGAACCTGAACAATTTTCAAAAAAAGCTGATATATCATTAAGACATACGTTTTGACCAAGTTTCAAGAAGATTGAACTATAAATGTGAATTCTAGTATTAACAATCTTTTTCTTTATTTTGACCAAGTGACCTAGGTTTTGACCTGGTGTGACCCAGTTTCGAACACGACAAAGATATCATTGAGACAACTTTTCTTACCAAGTTTCATGACAATCAAGCAATAAATACTACCTTTAGAATGTTAACAAGGGAAAATGTTGACGACGCATTAAGGACAAATGGTGATCCATAAAGCACACCATGAGCACCTTGTGCTCAGGTGAGCTAAAAATAAGAAACTTAAACTTATATGTTTAATGAAACAAATGTAATTTATTTGCACTAAACTAAATTTCCAGTACTTTATATTGGTTATGTCATAGTCAGAGAGGTAAATATTATGCACATATACAGTACATAGATTGGCATGTTTACAAATTCAAATATATGACTGTTAGTTTAAATAAATTCTTTATCACAGTCATTCTCAAGATTTAGTCATATCACGGTGATAATTTTCCCATCAATCCCTTGACTGGTTCGGCTGTTAGGGGGAAATGAGGAACAGCAATACAGAAATCCTCTTCTAGTCAAGTCTATTGTGTGCTACTTAGAGTAATTAATCCATGAATAGGAATGTCCACTCTTACATTATCCATCCAGCTTTTTTATTTTGACGGCCTCGGCGTCGACCTCCCTCTAGCGTGCCCTGGAGAACAGTCCTGCACAGAGATTCGTGCCTGGTGTCGTGTCCAAACCAAGCTAGCTGTATCTTAGCACAAATATTCGTGGTCATGGTAGTGAAGTTATAAAATTGCCCTTACTGAAGCTTGTTTCATTCCGTTCACTGTTGTTTATTTCTCAAAATGAAACAATCAAAAGCAATCCAGTGTAATTTGTCCACTTCATATTGATGGCTTAATTTATTTGCCCATCGATATGTAGAAAATTACCGGATTCGATTTGCTGTTGGCATATAGAGTAAAGTCTTCTTGGACCTTGTGTAGTACAATCTGATCTCAGTTCTGAAATTTAAAGATATAATAGCATACAGTTGACAATATAACAGCATATACATAATTGAATAAACACACATTCACAGATAGGCATTAATGATTTCTTTGTCTATTAATTTTTCTAGTAAAAACAGAAGCAGTTCAGATGATGTACTCAAAACCGTTCAGACGATGTACTCAAACAACACACGTTCAGACAATGTACTTTTTTCCAAATTCCTCGCCACAGATCTATAAAAGCTTAAAAAACGTGCAAAACCTGGTACGAAATTTTCTAAGCATGTTATCAAGCAAAATATGTTGTATTTATTTCGTTGTTTGTCGTTTTGAATAGCAAACACGTCAAAATAAAGTATGTTCAGACGATGTACAATTTTCATTGTTAATCTAAGAAAAACGACAATTAATTACCAGAGTACATAAGGCGACTTAGCGGGTACTCTTCGAATAGTTATCATTTATTTTGACATTATAAAATATGAGAATACCTTGATTTTCGTAATTAAGCGAGAGCTTTTTTCAGCCATTTTGTGCGTACGATGTACTTTTGTGATCACGTGGTTCCCCGCAGTGATTTAAATAATAATTAGTTTCAATGTGAGATCTCGTGCATTAAAGATACGAATTAAAAACTGTATACATATGCAGCACCCCAATAGGTTATACACGTACAATAATGTCATTCTGCTCAGGTGTCAGGTCAGTGTCATTGTTCCGCTTCGTTAATTTTTCAAAGGTATTGGTTTGCATTCAAGCTTTCAATTTTCCAATAGCTTGTATAAATGTATATGTAGTTGTTTGTGTATTGTAAACCTATATCTAACCATAACACAATGTTAAACATAATGTTAAAAACGTGACATCATGTATGTATAGTTTATTGATGTATCTAGACGATGTACTCTGTACAAGTCTCAATAAAGTGTCTTGTCTTGTCTTAAAGCAGCACGTCGAATGGCCATGAAATTCACTGATACTTCTGTTTGCAATCAGATAACGACAGTTTACCGGACACTATCAACGAACCAAAGCTTCCCCTCTAATGTAGAAATGGACAATGATGATTGTGATAAAACGGTTTTTGTCGCAGTTATCAAATGTGATCACGACAAGTATGTGTTTTATCTCAACCCGGTCTCTAGTTGCATAGAGGCGTACTGCTTAGGTAAGGTAACATTTAACCACTGTCTGTTTAATAACCGTCTACCTTACTGCATTGGCCTCAGAAAATATATAATCAATAAATCGTGCTTATCCATTTTACTCATTAAACTCCTTATTATTTTGTTATAGTAGTTTCTTATTTGTTGAGCAACCTGTAATATATACTCAAACCATTTTCTAAATTAATAGGAATAAATACATTTCAACATTTACGATAAACAAACTCTCTTTCACTAAACAATAAAATAATTGTTCATTCGTATCGGTAATTAGCGATATATTTCTTATGACGGGTCGTTATTGTTATGCTTTATTCAATATATACAATAGACATACAGTCAATGAGTATGCATTATAAAAACATAGTAGCATATATAAAGGCATGACATGTGATCAGTATTGAATTCCATTAGGTATTAAATACAGTATCAATGAAGTATCAATACTTGAAAAGGTATAGGACAATGTTTTGGGATTACAACATTTATAATTTATTCAACAATGAATGCTATAACGATAACGATATGGTCCACTATGACAAGTCATTATTGAACAATAAAATATATGAATATACGGAATAACTAGAATAAGTTTTTAATACAATAGTATACAGTTTTCTGTACAGCTGATTATGATGATTGTTACTGCGAATTTATTTTGTATTCATTGTTAGTGCACAAATAATTGAAATAATATTTGAATATTTAATTGTATTCGTATATAAATTGTATGCACTATATATTGTTTTATCATTTTAGAAAGAATCTCGAACGTCACGCTGCCGGCTTGTATGTTGTGATTATTGTTGCATTTATATTGTCTCATATGCACGAACACGAAAGCACTGTTGATTTACTCTAAGTACATTCATTCTTCAGTATTCATTCTCAATCCAAAAATTAAATTAAGTTTATACATCCGAATGTACTCCACTGCAACTGAAATAAACCCCAACTAGAGCGTCTCTAAACCATTTATATGAATAGTACGCCATATACTGCACGTAATATCAAACTATTAACCATTTGCGTGTGCAACATAAATATGGAGCATATTATAACTACACTCTTATAAACTGATTATTTTGTGAAAAGAAGAATACGTTTGCAGTAAAAGTGGAAACACAGTTAAAAAAACCCAGAACGTTCACAATAATATAGTTTTTCACAATGTATTTAATATAATTATTATAACTTTAAATAGATTAATTTATCATCTTTCTAAAGAGGTAAAACAAGATAAATGCCACGGTTCTGACTTTATATTATGTATAATTATCTATATATTCGAAGACTGTGCTTAGACTTCACACTGAGTGAAAACACACATTACTTTTACAAAGTTTTCTGGGCAATCGCGAATGGTTCGGTTTGGGTCCACCAACTCCATCAAACAAAACCAGTCAAATATTTGAGCCAGGGAGTTGTTCGCCAAAAAACTATGATGACAGAGAGGCACTTAACGGCGCCAACATATTGTGGCTTGGGCGTAACGGTGAGGGGTTACATATAAATCAGAATAAAGTATTGATATAAGGTTAAAACAATCGACCGCAAAGGAAATAATTTCGATCCATTCTATAGGCGTACTTTTATTTTCAGATTGCTTGTTCTATAAGTGCTAGTATCGACCCCGCGTCCCCAGAGAGCAACCCCATCATTAGCCCGGAGAGATAATGTGGTATAAGATTACGTATACGATTGTGCTTGTGAATATATTTCATTAACTTATTTTGCGTCTCAAAGTAACATGATATGTTATACCTTCCCTTTTTGCAACAGGCCTTAAACAGTTCAAGTCGTGTGAACATTGCAATCGACAAAGGCGCTGACGAGCTTACAATCCCCCTTCGGATGTGAAAAGGGCTATGAAAGCGATTAATTTTGCTACGTGGATGCAAAACTGTTTATTCCACAATTAACTACAAACTGTAACAGGCCAGATATAGCTCAAAGCAACAGTGAGCCAAACGCACGCGGCTTACGATTTTACCGATCTGATATCGGAAAACCAAAGAAACTATACGCCCAGGCTAAGTCCCAATGGTCAAACGTTAACTTAAGTCAGCGAATGATGCTCATCTTGACTACCACAAACAACGCCGCCCACCCTCTCTTCAATGGCTACACCACAGAAACCATAGAGGTAATATTCAATATATGTCATTTTTGTTTGGTTAAATAATGCGGAAAAATATCTTTCCAACAGAAAAAAGCAACGCACCTGTTTTTGTTGTTCAATAATGTTTACTATTATGCAACACAAATCCATATTGTCTCAAACTACTGACAATAATACAGTTAAACATATGTCCTTTATGTTCACAGGCCACTGTGTCGATATACCAAACTGTCCTTAATAGCAAAGTTTGCTACGCAGTATGTGACCCGCATATGAAGATTTAAGACGAATTGTGCGTATAGCTAAAACATGAATAATAATAAGAACTTCAGTTTTAA
The DNA here is from genome assembly GCF_020536995.1 of Dreissena polymorpha. Taxonomy (NCBI): domain Eukaryota; kingdom Metazoa; phylum Mollusca; class Bivalvia; order Myida; family Dreissenidae; genus Dreissena; species Dreissena polymorpha. Next base: position 40,141,173 of record NC_068360.1, read on the forward strand.
AACGGTTATTTAATTGTGAAGATGTTTATGTTATTATATGATACTTATATTTATAATAATATTATATCTCTCAATTGTATAGCTGTCAACAGCATAATTTCATTTCGTGATATCTAAATTCGATAAATTAGATAAAGTGATTTGCGTACAATAACATCATACTGTGCAAGGTTTTTGTACACATGTTAAGTAGACGTTATGGATTATCATATATTTAAATAAATAAACTGTTTGAAAGTTATGTGTCGATACAAGAAAAATACGTCAAAATATAAAAATAACTAATATGGTTAACACAAATAAACACATTTTGTAATACTAGTAACAATGTTTAAACGTTAAAAAAGTTAAAATAAAACTGTGATTAAACGTGTGGTTTTTGTTCCATGTTCGCGTCCAGAACGTATGAAAATCAGAACCCCGGGACGTTTGATTTGTACATTCACGAACAATTTAATCAAAAAGTAAGATTTTTATATACACGATACATTTTGTTTATAATATGGTATTAATATTACCTGTTAACATTTTTTTTAATATAAACAATGAAGTTCCGATTTAAATTTCAATAAAGATCTGGTTTGTTTACTCGCATCACATGTGTTCGTGGGAAATCTGATAAAACGCCAAAGAAAATGTTATTTCAATTTAAATAACTAAATTCACTGTACAAATCATGACAATAGCTGTTTAATAATCCGGGTTATTTTGTTGTGAGCAGATACAGATTACGACAAAATCTTGTTACAACAATGGACTGATACCACATTGTGTGTTTGGAGTAACGGTCCAAGCCGGAAGTGACGTTTATATTTTAAGCACGTGTACCAGCAGAGTGCTTGATGTCAGGTTTATACAGTGCGGTGACGGAATTCTCCGGGAGAAAAGAAACAACATTTCAAAGACGCAGTACCGTGTAAGAAAAATTAAGATGAATAATTGGATTGTGTTAAAAAGCAATAATATCCAATATTGAAATGCGTCTTTTTATTTGTTGAATGTTTTTTTTATCGCTGGTTTGTTCAAATATTAGTTCTGGACCTGTTAATAAGGGATTTATTCAAGTTTCTTTCTCCAAATGTGCATTTGCAAAATAACTTTCACAATACAATGTTTATTTATTGGTTACTTTACCGAGTGGAACCTATGTAGATATACACCTTAATATAATTGGTTTATTCATAAACGGTCACGTCTACCCTTCAGTAGGTGATTTAAAGAAAACGTCTGGTTTATGTGGATTTTTTATGGAAACCAAACCAACGATCGACTCAAAAGACCAGGTTCTACTGCTAATGACCCAAACATAAGCTGGATGTACGTATATCAATTTTCAACAAACGATTTTCTATCACAGATTTCCCCTTCTCAATGTCAAATAATTAATACCAACGTTGAACTATTTCTCCTTATAGGGTCCAAAGCAAAGATAATCTATTCAACGTTGTAGCAGTATACAATCAAGCTGTACACAGAGGGAACTGCAAGACAAGATTGCATGCAGATATTGAACACAACAGCATTCCAAAAATGTTCTAATGTACCAGGTGTGGACTTCACAGCAAAAATACATGACTGCATTATTGACGCTCAGGTAACTTATTTTGTATAATGTAAACACGTTTAAAAATGTGTCTGTACATTACACATTTTGGTAGTACTACTACGTATGTGACGGTCCTTCATATTTATATCTTTATTGGAATCTGTGTCAACGGTAAATATGAACGAGTAATTATGAAGTGAACAAAAAGTTATTGATTAGTTTTACAAAATCTGTATAACTTTTCTTGTGATGCTATGTTTGTTCAAAAAATCTTAAATAAACAGTAATACTTACATGTACCAATGTAGAAAACAAAGAAACATATTTAAATATTATTATTTCAAAGGGTCGAGTAATTATTCCACTTGTTAATCATTTACATAACTACAATTTAATGTTATCCTACGTGTTTGTGATATGCAGACATGATGGGTAATATTTGAAACAGCTTAACAATTTTGCTTCATTTAAAGGTTCGTGTATCTGTTCGAAAGACCATATCGGAGAAGATTGTTCTTTAGACGCGACCCGACCTCCAGAAATGAAAGGAATCCCAGATTAAGGACCTCTGATAGTATTCCGTTACAAAATTCTTCATATTAACTCCCGCCAGTCGTTTATTTAACACAAGTGACACATTACAAATAAAATAAAAGTAAAACACATACAACACGACATAACACACACAGCTGATTGATACTGTGGTCGCCGCCTTGTTAAAATCAAGGTAAAGCTTTTGAGTGTTGAGTGACGAGTAAAATCTATCATTTAGCAAATAGTCAATTACTACCACTAACGTCCAAATAAATAATTACCCAATAATACACTCATAGCAGTGGTCAAACTTAAAAGCGATACAAATAATTAAATTTCGATTTATTTGCAATTCAATTAAACAAAGTGTAAATATAACACAATGAAAACCTTCTTAGGGACGTTGCAAATAAAAACACACTAATATCAAATGAATGTATGTTAATTCGATTTGATCAAGTAGCATCGTATATTACGAACCACAGATCATCATCATGCAAGAAGAAACCGTATTGCATGGTTAAAAAGCGCTGAATACACATGTAGAGGCACATACTGAAATAAATATATATTATGTTCATTCGTCATAGTTATTGTTTTATGCCTGAAAATCAACATTGTTCTCTCGCCTTAGCGTGTCGCTACCAATATGATCTCAGCGAGCTATCACGTGTTCATCTACACTTTTAGTGTGTCTTATTAATCGTCTACGTTTAGAAAGTATTATGGCATCGGTTTTAAGGCTATGTACATAATTTTAAAATACCAAGTTTGAATCAAAGGTATTACCAGGTCTGACGATATTCTTATGAAATAAGCTCATTCTAAACATTCTAAAATAAAATGATATTCGTCATCAATTTTTTGACAATGTGTATATTTTCTTTCATTATAAGGAGTAGCAATGGGTTTATGCCAGCGGCCAGATTCAATTATTAAACGATGAGATGATACTCTGAGTTTAGAAAGAGCAATGCGATGGTTTTCATTTGAGATGCTTGTAAGGTACATTTTTAAATCATTGTTTATGTTAAGATGCCTGTAGAACAAGGCTCGACTAGATTCCGTTAATCGTGAATTCATATCTTGATAAAAACAATCCTTAATTCTTTGTTTGAATAATGACAAGAAAACTTCTTTTTGTCCTACCCCTTGGTGTATCCATACTTCTAAAAACCCTAAACTTGACAACAGTTTATGCAACGAACTAACCCAATTTTTTTTAGACGGTGTTAATTCAAAGTCATGTTTCATTATGTTATATATAAGTTTAATATACTTATTTTCTTTGCTTTCTATTATTTTAAACCAGTATTTAACTATTTTAAAATATCTACTTACAATAAGCGAATGTTGCCCTAACTCACAGTAAACGAAATCATTTTGAGTTGCACTTTTAACACCTAAGATATTTTTACAAAATTGAGTATGAAGACGTTCAATATTTTGTGCTTTATGAAAGCCCCATACTTCGCAACCGTAGTTCAAAATTGGTTTAACGAGTTTATCAAACAATTCTAATTGATGGCTTACTGTTATATTTGTAATGGTATATAAGTATTTTTTCATTTTAAAAATGGCCTTTCTTGCTTGCCCTGCTAAGGTTATTTGCGTCTGGTTAAAAGATCCACCACTCGTGAAAACGACTCCAAGATAAGATATATTACTAACATTAAATAAATAAATTTCAATATTTTCATTATTATATGTAAATTGTATGTTCCTTGCAAGTGGTCCCGCTTTTCGGAACACAATTACCTTCGTTTTGTTAACATTTACTTTTAATTGCCATTTTTGACAGTAGCTGCTAAGAATTTCAAATCCACATTGTAAGGCTTGAGGTGTAACCGCAAATAGTACAATGTCATCAGCATATAAGAGAATAAATATTTGAAACATCAAAAGGTCGACCCCTTCGTACCCATTTAAGATGAATGTTTCTTCTAAATCGTTTAAAAATAGAGAAAACAGTAATGGAGATAGGCACTCACCTTGTCTTACACCCAAAAGGCAGTTAAAGTCTTTTCCAACTGTGTTATGAATTTTAATTTTGGATTTAATTGAATGATACATACTTTGTATAACATTTAGCATTTTACCTCTTACACCAAGACGAATAAGCTTAAACCACAGGTTTGGTCTGACCACATAATCAAATGCTTTGCTAAAATCGACAAAACCACAGTATAATTGTTTATTATTATTAATCATATGTGTTATAAGGCCATGCAAAACAAAAATATTATCTGTGGTACTCATACCCTTTCTAAAACCTGCTTGCGCTTCAACATAGACAAAATACTTTTCGGCCCATGAATCTATTCGATTGCTAATAATTCTAGTGAACAGTTTACCCATTGAGCTTATTAAAGTAATGCCGCGATAATTATTGCAATTATTAATACTCCCTTTTTTATGAAGCGGAACTATAAAACCCTCTGACCATGTTTCCGGGAAAAATCCTAATGATAATACTTTATTAAATATAGAAAGTAGGCAATTCGAAAACGCTGTATGTCCGTACATAAAAAATTCATTAATCATTTTATCAGGCCCGGGGCTACGCCCTCCTTTTAATTGTTTTATTGCTTTATTTATTTCCTCCTGACTTATTTCACATTCAAGCTCATCAAACATTACTTGAAATTCTTGTTTTACAAACCTCTCATTAAAATATAACACGTCTTCATTTGGATTAAAGAAGTGATCATTTGGATTATTTATGCTTTCAAAATATTGTTCAAAACAAGATATAGGTATGTTTGGTGTCGGCAGGCCAGCACTTTGTTTAAGCATACAATATTCTTTCGCATTTTTTACGCGTTTAGTATCTAGCAGTTTTGATTGTTTATTGTCATATTCAAGTCTACACTTACGTAAGGTTTTCTTGTAGTCACCTCTAGCCTTTACTAACTCAATTCTATTCTGATTGGAATTACATTGTCGAAATTTATTTAATGTATAATTGAAATGCAGCTTTTTATTTCTACAATTATCATCGTACCATGTATTGTTGTTGTTTTTGCTATGGTTATCATTGCTATTATTATTCTTTGTTTGTTTTTTAAAATACGGGACTGCTTCTCCTTCAACAATATCAACAAAATCATTAACGCATGTGTTTAAGGCAGTTTTATCTTCATGTACATTATCAAGTGCATTCAATATTGCTAAAAATTGGTTTTGTGTAGCCTCACTTCTAATTGCATCGAGAAAATCATTTTCATAGTCTTTGTTCCAAACAAACTTGTATTGAACCGTGTTACAATCTTCATTGCGTATTGTGCTGTGAATACTATTGTTATGCAAAATACATTATATTCAAAATGTATAACACAGTGATCCGATAGAACATTTGGATCTTCTACATATGCATACATTCCGGCATTACTAAAACATAATCGATAAGACTAGAGCCTCTGCTTCCAATATAAGTACAATTTCCTATACCATTATCGTTTCCTACCCTTCCATTTAAGATTCGTAAGCCCGACTGTATGCACATATCAATAAGCAAATTTCCATTGTTATTAACACACTTATCTTGTGTAAATCTAGGTAAAAATACATCAATATCATAATCATCGGGTAACGGTAAATAATCTGAATCAACATCGTTAATGACAAAATCTGGTATATCAGATGTACGGCTATTAAAATCACCACAAAGGATTAATTGGGAACTATTTGAGACGCTTTTAATTTTCACAATCGAATCCAGTATTCTATCGAATGGGTTTGTTTCATATAGATTGTATCTCGCACTGGATTCTGGGACAATATAACATAAACCAATAAACACATCATCTGATATCCCTAATTGATTTTTGTTAATCCTTATCCACAAAAGATCATCTGAGTCTTGCATACAGATACTATCATCAGTTACTAAATTATTTCTAATATAAATCATAATCCCCCCTGAGCTCCTTTTGCTATTAGTATTCTTTACTCGATGAAGCGCGAAATAGTCAAAACCGTCAACCTTGTAATCAATGAATTCTTCAAACCATGTCTCTGTCAGCAAAACTATATCACTTTTATTGAATAATGCTTGTAATTCACTACTTTTTAGTTTATTTAAACGCTTAGTTATCAAACCCTGAACGTTTAGGAGCGAAAAACGTAATTTGACCTTCTCCTGCGTTCCCTATACAACTGGGTCTAAACTCTCAGCCTGCAAGCTAACATTTGGTGTTTTGACCTCTGTCGGAGTGACACTCGCCGGGTCCATGGAGGAAGCGGGTATTTGTGGACGTGGCACGTCACCAGACTTGTTTTTGAAGCCGACTGCGTCTTCACTGAACTAGCATTGGCAATATTGATATTTGTCGCCGCTAGAGAGCTGTTCGTACTTTTTGTGCGTTGCGAACGATTAGCCTGGCTTTGCGAGAAGTTTACAGTAGTGCTCGGATTTGCATTTTTGCTAGCCATTCGGTTTGATGCTATGCGCTCTCGGCTTGTAACGACTGATGAATGAACTCGCTGGCGGGCGCCATCGCTACGTGTTAGCGACCTTGGTTTGCGCGCAGTAGAAGGCGCGTGTTCACTGATATTGTGTGACCCCGTTGACTGATTGGTATTAGGCGCTGCTTTAGATGAAGACGTCATCGCCAGGGATTGAGTACTTGGACGCTCATTAACCGTGGACGAAAGTGATGACTGACTTTGAGCTGCTGAAAACTGAAAGATTCGTGTATTTGGCTCCAGTGTGCTTTGTCGTGAGTCAGACATTGACAAATTGAACATTGGTATGGAGCTCTGATCATTTTGCCGATGGACTGACGATTGTTGTTGAGTTCCATTCACAAGAGGGTCAATACTACTCATAGTGATTAATCTGTTTTTGCCAAGAATAGAGAACCAGTCTGGAAATTCATCTCGGATCACCTGCTTGTCAAGTACCAGCTTAGCAGGGTACACTATTTGTACTTTAGAGTTCGGATTTTTTTATTTGAGGTCATGGAAATAATGCCATAGTCGTTTTCGTGCTAGACGAATTTCTAGCGGGAAGTCTCTATCAATAGAGTACCTTGTACCCTTCAATCTGTAGACACTACTCATTACGAGTTCAACGTCCGGAAAGTCCCGAAAACAGACAATTATTGGCCTTGAATTATTTTGTTTGAATTTTCCGCATCGATGTGCTCTAACCAGGTACATATTGTCACTATCAAGACTCAGACATTCACTCAATATCGTACGGACTACGCTGAAGCAGTTTTCATTTTTCGTTTCACCAACACCAAAAATTAACAGATTGTTTCTTTTGTCTCTGGCCTCACTATCAATCGACCTATACGCTAATGTTTTCATAAGTTCACTTTGTGTATTTACAACGGTGATGACCTCATTTAATTTCTTTTTGATATGTGTGATGTTCTCAATTTGTGAGGCAAGTAGTTTTTGAGTATGACTTGTATCTGCTTTAATAGATTTCAGTTCATCATATATTAATGACAGTGATTTACTCAAAGAGTTCTCATCAACAAGTGTCGGATATTCGCCTGTAATTCGCTTGCGCCTTTTTCCCATTTCCCAGCGACCTTCGTCGGGAATATCATCAAGTTCATACATGCTGGTCGCCATATTAGATCAAATGAAAATGAAAATATTGCCTGTGCGCTGTCGTCTATATAATTGCCCAATTATCGGATTAAGCTGTCGTAGGTAACAACATCTCACGAACTATTTGCACGTGGATTTTGGACAAAGTACAGTTGATAACAAGCTAACTTTTCTATGATTTTTAGTAAAAATGTTTGAAAAGTACCTTTTTTCTATTATTTATGTTGATTTTATCCGTACAAAATTAGCACTATCACAACACTTTGCATATTGTTCCTCTTTCTTTTATAATATCCACATGTTCTGTCCGCGCAATATTTAAGTTAAACACATAATTGTGGAGCTCGAAAAAACGCGTCCACCTCTACCGACTACGGTGAATATATATATAAATATCTTAACATTTCAATACATCTGTTTAGGTTTCCTTTCAATATCAACTCTTATTGAAAGATCGTTGAATGCAAACATAACATATAATCGATTATACTATGTATATTGGCGTGAAGGTAATCCTTCAATAACGATAACTAAACTATCTTTAATCATAATTAGTTTAATTACAAAATTATAATATTGCGTACAGCACAATAAACAAGCTGACAAGTGACCTTCTGTGATAAGATTGGGAAAAAGAATTGCTTATTGTTTTCCAAAAAGAAGGAAACCCTTAAGGATGTTCATGCATAAAATACATTTACATGCCCGGTAAACACACTTATGAATCCCCAATAGGGATACCCTTAAATAAGTTGTTTTTTTCGGAGGTACATAAATTGACAGTTAAACGGTCACAATGGAGCCTAAAGAGGTGATTCGTTTTGTTTATTCACATATATATTAAAAGCTATTCGACTACACACATATTATTAATGGTAAACGTTTATTAAAAATATATTAGTCTTTAATAATCGTTCCGGAATCGCTTCTCTAGTGCTGACCTAATTAGACAATGTGGTTAGCATTTCATACTTTCATCGAAATTCTTACTTATAACAGTCGGACATTGTATCAATGTTTTCATATTACAACATTTTACATTTCCAGCCACATTAGAATCTTCGCCTTTGTCGCAAATCGTTTCTTAACGGCCACAATTCACCAACATCTAAAATGAATATGTATAATAGGTCAGTGTTTATGCCAATGTGCCAGTTCTTACGTCCCTTGTCTTGTACGTGTCCATTTGCGCATCTCTTGTGAGATTCCGCCCCTTGTCCTGTGTGCATCTAGTTATGTACTGTGATTCCATACTTGCTTTGTCCAGTTAGAACGAGCGACACCAAATTTACAAGCTTTTTATTGGTTGATACTAAAAAAAACAACAAAAAATTGTTTGCAAATTGCTGGCCATTCTTTTCTTTGCTCCCAGGCTGTGGATGGACATACCTGTTTAAATTTACTTTTACTGTTTGTGTTCGTCCAAACTTGCGAGTTTTAGATTATTTGTATTTGCATTTTGTATTTGTCTGCATTGCAAATGAATTTAATTTTTTTGAAATATTGGTTTAATGTTTGTAAGGTTGAATTATTTTGTAAATATGTTATTTTGTTTGTAGGTTTCATAATTCTGTTAATATATATATATATATATATATATATATATATATATATATATATATATATATATATATATATATATATATATATATTGTCGAACCCCTACCTAACAACATTTGGCTCCCTGACGATAAGACTACTTGAAACCAGGTGGGAAAAATTTCCACCGCCACGTGTATGTTAGATAAGTGATTTGCTGATTTATGGACACGTTGTTTAAATTATCGTGTTTTTCTCTTATTTTTTCTTGCACTATTTTAGTGTTAAAGGGACGGTCAACCACGACGACGAAGAAAAGAAAAGTTGTAAAATACCGTATTTTTTTTTAAATTATTAGTTTATATTGATTAAAATATCACGACTGTTATATCACATTACTTGAAAAAAGTTGTTCAGTTTTCATATTTTCAGTATATTTGGTAATAAAGTTTACTGGGTATGTCTACCAGATAACTACCAGTTAACTATAAATAACGCCAGTAGATTGATCATCATCGTCACGTGGTAAACCCAGGAATGCAAATTGTGCATGCGTAGTGAATTGTATATATTTTATATATAAAATGACAAATCTACTTGCGTTATTTATAGTGTGTATATCGTTATATCACCTATTTTCGCGATGTACTTTCGATTTCACATCGCGAAATTTTATTACCGAATATACTGAAAATATGAACTGTTTTCAAGTAATGTAACATACCAGTCGTGAAATTTTAATCAATATAAACTAATATTTGCAAAAAAAATACGGTATTTTACAACTTTTCGTTTTACGTCATTCGTGGTTGACAGTCCCTTTAACAGTTTGTCCCAATTTAATGCGCATTCTACGAAAAAAAGTCCCTTTCCGGTGTCACATGGTAAACAAACCAAACGAAAGCACGTTATGTTTCTCAGATCGATTCACGGAGATGTTTATAGTTCGTTTGAAGTCAAATTAACAATTAAAGGTGCTCTTTTTACTGTTATATTGTGACGTTAGTTTATAAATGTTTGAACTTTTATTCTGAGTTGTAACATAATTTCGCGATCCAAACGAAATGGTTATAGAACGTTTAGAAATTCTTATGAGTAATTTGTGCTTTTGAAACTGTGTCTACTGCATTATGTTATAAGTACCCTACATCTATTTTGTTGAAGAAGGAGACTTCATGAATTCCTAGCTTTTATTAATATGTGTTTTATTTACAATTTAATTGATATTCTTTAGTTACCTTCACACTAAAATATCAATGTTTGAAAACTTTAGTACAGAAACTTTCACAGTTGTTTGCATACAAGTTTATTGGGCAATAATTGAATTTTAAATTAAGCAATTTAATTTGTTTGAACCATTTGTTTTTATTAAAATACTTTTCAATATAATACTGTGCGACAGTGGTGTGATTTTTCATTGTTCATTGTTGCGTTGTCCATTTTCAGTGTCTAGTGATTAAGTTCAGTGGCTGTGTTGTGTTGAGAGTTATTGTGTAGATATATTTGCAAGTCCCCTATTTGTTTATTAATCGATGCATTTTTATCTTATTTCGCATTTGTAAATATTTGTAAATATAATGGGCATTTCTGTGAATTAGTGGAATTAAATTGCTCATATTTTTTATATTTCACTACACATTTAGAAAGTGTCTCACAAAAATGTTGTTTTAAATATACAGTGTCACATAAGGTTTTGTTAATAAAGAAAATCAATGTATTTTATATAAGAATTTATTACATTTTCACTTATCCAATGGAACTTTCAGGTATTTTAATCTTATTTGTGTGTTGTATTGCATTTCATTTTCAGCTCAGGTGTTGCAGTGACGGAAATGTAATTATCACTCTTTTCAGATATAATTAATTTATTTTTCAGTTGAGGACTTGACTTAGACGATAAGATGTTATTAATTTTAACTTTGTACTTTGTTATAGTGCCATCTTGGTCTACTGTTGTCTTTTGATTTAAATATGGATACCATATTGAATATGGAAGACCAGCAAGGCGTAGGTTGTATTCTTAGTGAGTAAGAAATGTTAAAAATACTGTCCAGTAAGTACGCATTTCTTCCCAAGGGGACCCCTAATATTGCAAAGCAAGTAGGTCAATGATAAAAAACCCAAACTTTTCCATTTCTCTTGCCACCAATTCGACCCCACTTCTCCCCTTCTTTAAATCTATCAGTTATCTTTTCAAGTGCCCACATTCCTAAAATCCTTCTTTATCATGGGACGATCCTGTCCAGAGAAATATTATATTATGAGTGGCACCACGAAGTCAGATTTTACTTCATGATGGTACATATTCACAATGACAAGTGTTGCAGTTCATTAGGAATTCTCTTGGTGGCACAGCCCACTATCTTGTTGTCTCAATCGGAGATTCGACTTCTGTAGAAAGCATATACAAAAACTTGATGTAAATTTTTCCGAACCCGCCAAAAAGTTAATGCTTCTCAAATAACAGATGAAAAAGTCACATGTTATTGTTGCAAATTATAATTATACGCCCGTCTATGACGGGACGTATTATGGTATACCCCGCGTCCGTCTGTCCGTCCGTCCGTCTGTTAATGTCGTACGCTACGTCAAATATCCTTTGACAGATTTTCTTCAAATTTTAACACAATCTTAATATTGATAAACCCTGATCCCCTTTCGTTTTTGACGGAATTCTGAATTGTCGTTCCAGAGTTATGGGACTTTGTTCGTCAAAATTTCGTTATTTCATTGAATGTCCTACTGTAGCTCAAATATCTTTCGATGGATTTTTTTCAAATTTCAACACAATCTTAATATTGATAAACCCTGATCCCCTTTCGTTTTTGACGGAATTCTGAATTGTCGTTCCAGAGTTATGGGACTTTGTTCGTCAAAATTTCGTTATTTCATTGAATGTCCTACCGTAGCTCAAATATCCTTCGATGGATTTTTTTCAAATTTCAACACAATCTTAATATTGATAAACCGTGATCCCCTTTCGTTTTTGACGGAATTCTGAATTGTCGTTCCAGAGTTATGGGACTTTGTTCGTCAAAATTTCGTTATTTCATTGAATGTCCTACCGTAGCTCAAATATCCTTCGATGGATTTTTTTCAAATTTCAACACAATCTTAATATTGATAAACCCTGATCCCCTTTCGTTTTTGACGGAATTCTGAATTGTTGTTCCACACTTATGGGACTTTGTTGAATGTCAAGGAGACGGCGCTCCATGCTCATGTACTTATAAAATAAACCATGTATTCAAATACAAATAAACTGAAGTAAAAAAATGATTCAAAGGGTTATTTATTACCTTACTACTTCATTGGCGAACGACGGGCGTATCATGCGCTCATGGCGCAGCTCTTTATTTTTCTTTGGAATGGGCCTTCGAGAGTGGACATTTGCAACGCTCGGCTTAAATTTAGTTTAAGAATATGTTTCACTTCTTTATATTATGTGTGAACGGCTGTGGTCTAGGCTGCGGTGGGGGTACCTCGGAGCAGCACGAGGCATCCCTATCATCAACTCTTAAGAGACATTAGACAAGTTGAAAAGTAATACAAACTTTCTGAACCTCTTAAATCTAAAAATCATTTAAACTCCATCAAGACCCCAGACACCAAAGAACAAATGTCAGAGGTTGAAAATCGTAAAACTTCTCAAATTTCCTTTTTTTCAAGCTAGTTTTGACAAGAAAATGACAGATTTAATGAATCCGCCTTCCTCTCATTTGTCATTTAAGCTTACTCCACCACCACCGAGGCAGCAGCAATTTCTCATTCTTATACTCGTGGACGCGCAAACGGCTATCGAGGCAGAGACGCAATCCGGAAGTATCCATACGCCTAACCACCTCTGCTAGTGGCCACCCAATGGTCTGTGTTTCTCCTCTCAGCTTGTTTAAAACTTTTACAATATAATTAAAATTAGATTATTTCCAAAACACTTGGGAGCTTGAATACACAGAGACTTGCACTCCTGTACTAACAACGTTTAAGCCTTGAGAAGGATTCCTTCACCTCAATATTTCGGGTCGCCATTATTTAATAATAGACATAAGTATATTCTTCATATTCTTAATTGTTGAAGCCGAAATTAAACAACAAAACAGTGTTGGTTATTTAGTTCATAGCTATTTAAGGAAGACACATTTTCAAGAGGGTCAGTTAGGGTTTATTTCCCCAAAACAGCAGCGCAATTGGTGTATCGCTTTATCAAAACAAAAACGGCAAACGGAAATAAACTCTCCAATTGAGTTTTAAAACATTTGCTTAAGAAATATTCAGATTAAAAATAAAGGTAAATCAAATAGGGAAAATACGTTTCGTATATTATTTTATAATCAGTACAACGAAAAGGCTATACAGAAAACAATTAAGTTTTCCTTATTTTGTGTTTGTGTTTGGTTATTTGGAATTCGGAATACGAAGGAATAGATGTTTTATTTTGTTTAGTTATGTCGAGTGCAAAACGGAAAATAAACAAGACGGTATAAACACGGACCAGTGTAACCCTCATCTAGTATTTGTGATTGCCAACACGTTTTCTATGCTGTCAGCGTTTTGATATCATAATGCGCATATGTTTTGTCGAAAAGAATTTTAATTAAACCTATTATCTTAACTCAATTTCATCTAAAGCCTAAGGCTTATTTGAAACGTTCTCGAGGCCGTTTCCTGGGACATGATTCATTACTTGGTGTCTTTTGAGATATTTAAAGAACGATCCCACAATGGGGATTGAACCCGTGACTTCCCGTATGCTAAGTGGACACCATATCCAAGAATTGCATTGCCTTATAAATCAATGATATTTCCATATTTGGACAGGTTTAAAATAAATTAAATGACAAAAATGTATACACATATTATGTGACATACAGTCTGAAGTTAAACAAAACCATGAACATTTTTTCTCAAGGTATGGCGTTGATACAATATTAAATTCTATCATTTGATAGCTCTATTAGTTTGCTTACACTATATGAGTGACATGCTAATTTCAATACTTGAATACTTTACAAACGAACGGACATTCAGAGTTGCTTACATGTACTAAGTTCTCAGTCTCATATAAAATACTTAGCATTCGAGTTCAATCAACAATCCTGTATTTAGATATTTGTAATTAACAAAAGATGCCAGGGGAAAGTACCGTATCGTGTATTTATTTTTGCTCGATTGCATGGAAAGCCTAAGGGTTATTGCTCTCGAGTCCGTTTCCTGGGCCTAAAATCAGTACTTGGTGTCTTTGGGGGGAAATCTAAATAACGCTCCCACAGTGGGGATCGAACCAGTGACCTCCCGGTCGCTAGGAAGACACCTTATCCACAACACCACAGCGACCTCAATTTCCGGCTTCAATTTAATTAAATATCCTTTAAACATAACATTGATTTATACATTATACTTTTGATTGAAAGCCCACCAACTTCAGTCCATAACATTTCTACAAAATTATCTAAGTTATTGGGACTTAGAACCTTTAAAATAAGACATTCGTCTATTCCCCGCAGTGAAAACATTAACAATCTTAAAATTGTAATGATTAGTATATTTAAATCATATGAGCGTGGGTCTGTGAAAACTGGGCAAAATGCATGTGCCAACAGTTTTGTTTGCAATTAGCCTGTGCAGTTCGTACAGGTAAATCAGATACAAAACTTACTGTATGCACTGTATTTTTATTAAGAAGAGCCTTACTTCAAACGAAAAATACCGTAAATTCAGAAAATGCACGCACATGTTTTTACCCCGTTTTATCAGAGCGATGCTTACATATATAGTGTTTATGTTCTTTACATAGAAAAATAATATTTTTACAAGTGTATTGTTCAATTTGTGTTTTGCTTAAAAATGAGTTTGAATCAATAACTATTTCACGAACACATCTTTTTCCTCGGTCATACATTGCTTTTGTAAAAAAAAAAGGTTCATTACCGATGTTAAAGTTATGATTGTAATACAAAAGCATATTTAAGGCACTCTTCACATCTGAAATATCTAACAAGTCAATAAACAGTTCGTAACATGTAAACACTTCGAACTAGAAATCATTTTTTTTTATACTTTTTTGTTTACAACAGTTGCATAATGTGTTACTATTTTTTAAAAGCGATTGAATAAAAATGACACATTTACTTTCCCAACATGACTAAAGTTTGCATATACATACATTTTTTTAAATAAACATATATGTCAACCATATTTACTACACAATATTAATACTTTTGTACTAGAGTGGAGCTTCTTATCTTATATGATTTGCCATGCCACACATAATCAAACATAAGTTTATTTATGTTATCAAGGTTTTCCTTCTTAGGGGCTGGTATGCCATACAAACAGTGAGTAAATAATGTAAGTATTACAGACTTTAAAACCGCTATTATACAATACATTTAATCGTGCAATTTCCTATGCAAGTTAAAAGACAGGTGACAGTTGCATGCACACACTGTTTTTTTATTTTGCATTTTTAATATGTATTGGCAAAGTGTACATTGCGTTTTTAATTAAAAGTTTACAGTAAAGCGACATACTAACTTAATGCACACTTGTTTGTAGGAATTTTTGAACGACTGTGCAATACTGTAAAATCATGTTTGTACATTGACAAGTCAGGTTGACGGTTGCGTACACCAGGATGATTATTGTGTAGCTCTACAAAGTATTTAATTGAAATTTCATTCCGTCACTAACCCTATTATTTAAACAATGTCGTATTACTTGGCTAAATAAAATATAATTTTCTTCAAAAAACTAAAATGTAGAGCCCTGTCTAGTTACAGCAATTATAATAGTAAAATTTTAGGTTGAGTGAAATAAGCTGTATAAGACTTATGGATGGTAAAACTATTGTATCTATTGATAATGTTTCGGGAATTTAAGTGTTCCTCTGTCGTTCTTTAGTTTGATTCATTTTGCAGATTACTTAACAGTTTTCTTTCGTTCACCTTTTATAACATGTTGTTTTGTAAGACTATGTACATTTAAGATAACAACTAAATGCGATCCTTTACTTCTTTATTTAATATATAGCACCTATTAATGGTATCATTCTAATAGCATATACCGTGTGTTCACCGTTTAGGCTGCACCACGGCACCATATGTTTTAACGAACCTCACTACCCGACTCGGCTCGAAAAGCAACCACCAACCAGGATATGAATGGACAAGCCAACCAACTCGTGATGACGATATTAGCAGCGCAATCCAACAGGGCTTGACAAGCAGCAGGTCTGGAGATGTAACGACAAAAAGAACGACCTTAGCAATCTTGACAACCAATTCTACCGTAGATGGCATGACCAAGAGCACGATGAAAAAAAGCTCTACAAGTAGTACGACAGGAGATGGTAATACCAAAATATCGACCCAAACAAGTTTGACAAACAGTTCGATCGGAGATTATATGACTCAAAGCGCGGTCAAAAATAGCTTGACAAGCAGTACGACCGAAGATGGTATGACTTAAGACAATACAACAATTGACATGACAAGTAGCATAGCTCGAGATGGTTTGACCACAGTCTCAACCAAAATCGGCTTGTCAAGTAGAACGACTGGAGATGGTGTTACAAGAAGCTCGATCCAAAATGGCTTAACAATCAGTACAAGTGGAGATGCTTTGACAAACAACCAAGGCGCAAAATGGCAAAATTTTGTATTGTGCTGTTTTGTACTGTTTGGGCAATCGGTCACTTGCCTTAAATAAAGGGCCTACTAATTGTTTTTAATGAAAATTCAATACTGCTCCAGCAGCTGGAGTTTCACTTCTCTATATTGACAATCAGTAAGATCGAGGATGGTGTGAACAAAAGCACGAACCCAATTGGATTAACAAGAAGTACAATTATATATGGTTGGCCAGGCCCTGTTTAGAACGGAAACAGGATATAGGCTCTAAAATCTCTATACTTTTTTGTCTCCTTTTTTGGCCGACTTTTCATATTATGTTGACAATACTTGCGCATTTAATTTACCTTATTTTGTATTATTATCCATGTCGTTTATATTGTGAAAATGAAAAATTGGGTGTTTGCTTCTAGAAAACTTTGCGAAAAAGTTGTTACATGCTTGCACTATCATTCATTTTAGTAAGTTGCAAGTTATCAGTTGCATTGTACATTGCTGAATTTAATGTAGATTTTTCAGTGTATATTATACTGTTACTGCACTGTGTAATCAGAGAGATTAAACAATTATACGGAGAAAGTACCGATAAAGCTGATTATATGTTCCAGTAAGACGCCACTTTACATGGAGCTTAACATTCATATACATTTAATTGTTCAGTACGTACACTGTTAAAAATACAACGTTGTGTAGATTTAAAACACTATTCAATTCATATATCATATTTAATTGTTTAGTTTAAATACAACAATTCAACAACAGTGTTAACCGTTGTTAACATGTCAATATCATGTTTGTGGAAAAAGCACTTTAATTGGTATTCAGACAGTTACACTACTACTAAAATCGATGTCAACAAGTGCATACGTCGGTACAGTGTGTGTCCAACTTGTTCTTGCAAAAAGTCACCACTTGCATATTTGTTGGACCTGTACACATATACGGATAGATATCAGAAATTAAAGTGTTTTGATCGCAAGTTTATATATCTTAAGTAAGTAAGCGAGTAAACTGATGATGATGAGGAGGAGGAGGAGGAGGAAAAGGAGAAGGAGGAGGAGGAGGATGACGACGACGTTGAAGTTACTGATGATAATGATGATGATGATCATGATGATGAGGACGATGATGATGCTGATGATGATGAAGTTGTTTTTGCTGTTGTTGTTGATGATGATGATGATGATGATGATGATGGTGGTGGTGGTGATGAGGATGATGATGATGATGATGATGGTGATGATGATGATGATGATGATGATGATGATGATGATGATGATGATGATGATGATGATGATGATGATGATGATGATGATGATGCTGATGATGATGATGATGATGATGATGATGATGATGATGATGATGATGATGATGATGATGATGATGATGATGGTGATGATGATGATGATGATGATGATGGTGGTGATTATGATGATGATGATGATGATGATTATGATGATGATGATGATGATGATGATGATGATGATGATGATGATGATGATGATGATGATGATGATGATGATGATGATGATGATGATGATGATGATGATGATGATGATGATGATGATGATGATGATGATGATGATGATGATGATAATAATAATGATGATGATGATGATGATGATGAAACCAAACATTAACAAAACGTTTAGAGTATAGTTTGATAGGTAATCTTTGCAACATGGGATACAATATTTTAGATTTCTTCAACATAGGCATTGCAAATCAGAATATGTTAGGCATATTTCCATACACATAAATTGGTCAGTATCGGAAGCACTCGAGATTAGAATTCGACATATAATTGTTTATAAGCAAAATATATATGCATCATTCTGCAATCTGAGAAACATAACCGTACGTCAATAATAATTAACAGGCCATGATTGTATCGTGCTAAATTGCTCTGAACGAGAACAATCAGTTTAACGGTATCTGGGCTGATGAAACGGTGAACTGATGAAAACAGTTGTGATAACAACAATCAGGAACCGCTTCGGTTTGCGAAATTGGACAAAGGAGAAAATTAGATATCATGTTAAATCGTTTACATTATGCCCCATTAAGTTTCAACTCGCTGATTGTATTGTTGTTTATCATTGACAAGAATGGCATTATATTTAGCTTTGGGATATACTCGCTCCTCTGCTGAATGAGGGCGTCATAAAGACGTACATATGTGAGGCAATCGTCTTTAAGATTCAAACTATGTTTGAATAGTTTCTGCGGAGCTCTGCAGCTTGTGAATCTGATGATACTATTCCATGGTAGGGAATCTGACTGGCCTGTCTTTTACGTGTGTTTTCCGACCTTTTCCAATCTGTCAATCTTTTTTACGGAAATCGTTGCTCCTACTGTTTTGCAACTGTTTAAAACAACATGTTTTGTGGATTCTGCATTTTAGTAAAGACCAGTTAAACGAAAGCATTAACGAATGATGTACTGATCCTGTCGTTTAACTCAAGACTTTGTACCCTCGCTGCGAGTTCAGCTAAAGTTTTGTTTTTGTCACTCTTGGGACGATTTTGTCTCAAAAACATCTAGTAAGACATGAGCCGCGACTATCGAGGTTATTTGCTGTTCAAACGATTTTCTCTTGACATCGCCTATCTTAGGTGTTGTTATCAGAGAGGCGTTATCTAATTAAGCGTTCCAGTATATGACTCGGTCGAAATTATACGCATCTTCTTGATGCTTGCCTGGTCAAGAATAAATCTGGCGGCCTTCTTCAAGGTTACCTGTGAAGCCGATGTTGGCGCTTTTTTATCGCCGAAGAGTTAATTACTGTTTTCCTGCTCATTACGAGCGTATGCTATTTTGACGAGTTGCCTCGTGGTCAGCGTTTATAACCCTGAGCCGCGCTGTGTTAGCTGCTTTAAAGGTGTACATAGACGAAAATTGACATTGAAAATGACGGAACTGAAGACAAGTCTTGAAATATCTCTTCTTGCTAATTATAAAGAGTATTCAAGGTTAATGTAGCCTGAATTATATACGGTTCTAATAAATGTCTTTTGTCCACGAAATAACACAAACTATTTACTTAACATGTAAATCGATACACAGTTTTTATCATCAAAGGTTAGACACCGTAGAATATTTACATAGCTAAAGTTACTCGCAACGCAGAGCACAAAAGAAAAATCCGTGAATTACACATGGTAGGTACATTCTCAGTACACGTGCCATGATTCGTTGCAATCAAAACACAATTGTTATGTTTACTTGTACAAAGTATAATCTAAATCATTTCAGTTCAGTTTATAGCTACAGTGATATAATTTTGCGCCATAATAATATGAAATGAATAATATGAATGGTCATATATCGCACTAGTAAGACATGCCCGTGGCGACATTCATGTTACTTCGGTCTACTCTGTTGTTATCGCAAATACAAATTAACATTGCGTTTCATTGAGAAGTGTCATTTTAAGTGACTTGATATGAACTTTCTTATATGTAACCATATTGTATATATGTTCCAAAGCGATGTCTAATACAGGTCCGAGATCAAGTTTGTATGTGTGAAATTCAAAAGAAAAACTTGAGTTTCGCAAAGTACTTGTTTGACGTAAACCTATATAATTGGTAGTCCTTTTATATGTCACATTTTTGAAAGGATGTGACAGAATTTTATACAATGGCTGAATTTGGATCAACGACAGAAAATTACAGGCTAAGCGTTTGACAAACTATGTAGTATGACTATGCGTTATGCTAATTAGAGAAACGGGAAGGTCTTCAAATGTCTCTTAATAAGACTGTGAAACTAATTTCAAATTACTGACGTTATCGTGTGGAGTATCTAGAGGGCAGCATCACAAGGGAAACGCCCGGAGACTATATGTACAACGCAGCAGCCAAATATAATGTTATGACTACAGTTAATATAATTTATCATACCGCTACATTGGTATCTGTCTGATATCACGCCCGTGATTATTATTTGTATATCATACCATCAGGATATTGTGGTATCAGTCAATTATTGGAGGTATGTCATATTACTCGGAATCAACTATAACGTAATCATTTTGGGTAAAATAAAATAAGATTACACAAATATAAGAAAATAAAGAATCATATACAAAGTTGTAATATATATATATTTGTACACAAAAAGCAAAATTAAAAAAAAAATACAGATAATAACGCAAAAGTTCATGACATTATTATAAATACGTAGAACGTCAAACACCAAATTCAATCACGGTAAAAATGCAGTGCCGTAGTAATTATGTTTCATCATTTCGTTTGAAATGGGGACATTATGATGAACAGAAAAAAACAGGTAACCGCCCTGTCGTTGTGTTTCATACCAGGATTGGCGCGAATAAAACAACGGATCGGCAGAGTTCGCCGTGCTTTTATTCTAGGCATAACCGTATATATTACACAATGATAGTGACCTGTCATTCACTGTACGAGTTAAAACTTTACCAACGTTAAAGAGTATCAATAATTGTGTGGATAATTGCATCAACTTTACCCGTTTATATCAAAACGATATTAGTATTATTGATTATATTACGGAGCATGTGGATATGATTTATTGCATTTGTACATCAATATATGTGCCTGTAAGTTTTTTTATAAATGTGCGCACAGGCTAATCAGGGACGACACTTTCCGCTTTTATGGTATTTTTCGTTTACAGAAAGTCTATTCTTAGTAAAAATCAAGTTAAGGCGGAAAGTGTCGTCCCTGATTAGCATGTGCGGACTGCACAGGCTTATCTGGGATGACACTTTATGCAATTTCATTAAACCCCTTATTCACAAAGCGCGGCTCATATGTTTGTGTAGATGATTGCTTCGTGTTTTGGTCCGCTTGACTCTCCGTTTTTTATTAACTGCGCTTCAAACTCCAATTACAGTTATATTCATAAAGTTTATTTGTGCATTTTGAAGTATGTTTTTTTTTTAATGTAAATATCATGAGTTGCTGTCATTATATTTACAATAAATAACAAACCGTACTGAGAAAAATTGTACTGCAAAAAACACGCACATATAATCTTTGCATTTTTAAAGTTTGTAAGGTACACCAGAATGTTGACAAAACGTAATCGTTTCCAATGCAGCTTAATGATATCAACGATATAGTCTGTCGCTTATTTTATCGAGCTAATCGACATAACTTTCATCTGAAATTAGCACACTGTTCCTATGGTAATGATTTGGAAAAAGATGTTGATAAAATATCTGCACATTCGTGTTAAACAGAAATAAAATATGAATATGTGGTAATAGGTTTGTTTTAGATACTGTACTGTAATCAATGCTATTCGATTAAGTTTCATAAAATCAATTCACCAAAGGCAGCAAAAAACAAGAGCCACATAAAATGCTAACGAGAAAATATATACTGAGGCTTTAAATTCAGTGTTCTTTCTAAAAAGACACATAATAAGAGTAGAATCACATGAAAAGAAACCGTCGTGTTAGGATAAGCTGTCATTGTTTGTACAGTATATTGTATAACGTCAATACAGCAATAGTGTTAATCTATTTTACCTTCAAATTTGACAGCGCAAAAAAGAGAACTATAATGATATGTAACATAGTTCTGTGTATCTCTTGTAGTAGTGTACTTGTATACCGGCAACCAAAGTGCCTTGATATTCGAGCCTTTATTTGATCCTTGACCCACGACTGCGTTTGAGCTACGTCTTCAAATGAATATGGAATGAGTGATGTATTGGACGTCATCATTGATGACGTTCATTCGAACGAATGATAAAGGGGGCTAAGTTTCGTTAAGTTGAGGCATATAGCCGCGATTTGAGCGCCTTGAAAACTGGCCGAACACGTTTGCTGAAATTTGACATGTATGTGGACAAGAATGCGATCTACCTGTTGGCATAGGCGTTATACCTGGCAAAAATCAAGTTTTCGAGTATTTTGTGTTTAAATATTTTTTATGGGAAACGGCACGCGCACAGATAAACATTGTGACGTCACTTCACAAACAGCGTTAGACATCCGCCATCTTGTAACGCGACAAAGAAACTCAGTGTTATTAATTCAATAAACACAGAAAATATGATTGTGTTTAATTATCATTAATACAAATGTCTATATTTTGTGCAGCGGATGTTTATTCAGACGGATACGACAGAATTAAGTAAGTATCATTGTGTACTTTACAGTAGATTTTACTACGGAAGAAATTTATTATATCTCACTCAGTCACTGACAAAATGAGCTTGACACATAAACAACAACCGGATCGGATTTACATCCACATAATATTGTGCGAATCCGATGCAATTCAAATTACTAATGTTTGATAACGTTTGATGAATTCGTTATATCAATATGCATTAACTTTCAAGGGGAATAATTATAATTGAAATGTGCGATTCAATGACAGTGTTATATTGGGATAATTAGTCGTTTAGCCGTAACAGATAAGTATTTAGTTTGTTGTGTTTCATTTTCAACATAGTTTTACCGTTTTTTCCTTAAAGTAAAACAGTTCAGTCGTCATTATATCTTGAATTTTAAATATTGAAATACATGTCGGATATTTCATATTTTCGGACGTTGCTACGTAAGCTAGTTGTCAACATAATTATTAAGATACATATTTACCTTTTACCATACAGTTGTGCAGCTGATGTCTAATTAATGACGCGCTGTTTAATGTCAATAATGTTTTTCTGCCCGTGATGATAATAAGTCTTTAAATCAACAAACCCCAGCAATGTCAATGGTCTGTCAACATTAGAAAAATATTAGCTAAAGAAACTTCAGCATACAATTTATATGGTATTGACATACCTGTACTCTGAAGCCAAGTCTGTATCGAAAGTCAACCAGAGTCGTAACATATTTATGTCACGCTATAAATCAAAGAATACTCATTTTCGTGGATACATTTCTACATATATTGGTGAATGAATATAAATTACTGCATCGAGGAATGTTTTAAGGTTTAAATGTTTCAAATGCATCTAACAATAGATGAAAATAACTCTCATCAGTCTGAAATTCACAATTTTGAAGCCATTGTCGCTTTGTCCAAGACTAGTTTTCATTTGGATACTGTCGGATCATCCTTGACATCTTTTGCTAATATTGTAAACATTGCCTTTGTTTTCTGAAATCTATTATTTGTGATTAACAACATACGTCTGGTGGATTATAAAACTGATTTCAGTGTGAATCGGGTAGTTTTAAATATTTACTTTGAGTTTGTATTTACACTACAATTTGTTAACAACACAAGCCAGAATATTCTAAAATACCGGGAAATGTCATTCTGAATTTGAAAACACTTGAGCACATGGTATACAAATATACAAATACAAATTTTATTTTAAGTCAGTTTGTACATAACAAGTATAACATTAACATCTACATTTTCACAACAATAACACGTATACTGAAAGCGCTTGGACAAAGCGGAAAGAATCCGGGTATTTCGGACGAGGGTATTTCCGGGACAGATTTACTCAATATGCAAAGGAAAAATATGATATGCCTAATCGACAATTTCAATTGGGTTTCGGAACGCATGGTTTTATTTTTCTATGCGTAATCGGCAATTTTACATTGGGTATTTACACAAATGCGCACCTAATCTGTAGCTCTGTTACAGTAATCTGTGAAACAACGTCATTAATAAAACAAAAAATATGTTTGACCACAACGGTGGCTAATAATGTTTAGGAAAAATTACCAACAATATAGATTTATCTATAACATAACATGTTAGAATTTTATCATGCATTTATAATCACTCATAATGAGATTTCAATATACAGTTACATGCATAGACAGTTTTTTTAAGCCAGTGCCTTTTGAATTCAGAAAATAAGCAAGATAAACCATAAAATTGGGAAAAATAGATAGTAAACCATAAAATGGAGAAAAATGAGGCATTATTAATATGATTATAAATAACAGAATCACAATAATATTGTTTTTAAGTGCATGATTTAGTGCATTTTTAAATTTATATTATAAAATGCTGCTTGAATTTCTTTTTACCTTTCATATGTAAAAAAACAAATATCATCTGCTAGTGCAAAATATGACTGGTCATTTCGTAGCAAAAGAGAAGAAAATAAGTGCATTAAATAAATGAATTAATATTTTTGTATCTGGAATAGTTGTATTTTAAATTGATCCTCCACCCTATTATGGCCGAATAAGGGCTAAATTGCTTTCCAACTTGAAATGAAAAGGCATATTGGTTGATCGTGTAGCGTTTATGTGCAAAATTTGAGGGCCAATTGATAAAGCTTGTTGATGCCAAAACAGGTAATAATAATAATTTATTATCAGGTACATGTACACAAGCAAATAAGTATATTTAACCCTTTCAGTGCGGGAACCGAATTTTAAAGGCCTTTGAAAACAGTTTGGATCCAGATGAGACGCCACACAACGTGGCGTCTCATCAGGATCCAAACTGTTTGCTATTCTGATAGTAAAAAATCGAAGAAAATGCTAATTTTAGAAATTCAGCAGACGACATTTTAGCAGACGACAAATTTCCCAGCATGCAAAGGGTTAAGATGCTTAAGGTGTGGAAGACTCATAATCAGGTTTGGTGTCCCTCAAACCCTAAGCGTCTTGTTATTTCTTATGCAGTTTGTATAGATAGTGCCACATCCTGACACGTAAAGCTTGTGCTTTGTTGGCAGCGTTAGTTGGCTGTTAACAGGTTCATTGTGGTTATCTCCACCATCAGTCTGTCCGTCTGTCCTAGCCACTATCTCTTACACCATAAGCACTAGAACCATGAAACTTAAACACATGGTAGCTATGAGCATTATGTGCGACCCTGCACTATTTGGAATTTTGATCTGACCCCTGACCTCGCAAACCAAATAATGTTTTTTTAAAAAAATCTATGGCGGTAAAAAGTTAATGTGCAACGTCGCGGAAAATATTATACTTGACGACGTCACACAATGATGCGACTTTTAACAATTTAAGATTTAAAATTAAATCACATTAATGATTTAACAATGAGTTTTGATAATATAAATGCCATTGAACAGAAAATTGACATAAATGTGACCATATATTAATATTTGTACAAAATAGCCGACAACAACCGATTAAGTGTTAAAATTCCCGGGTACATTTTAGTATATTTACCGTACCCAGGGTACGAGCCTTACTAACTGTATTATTATTATATCTCACCGCCTACAAGGTACCTTTACCTTGTTGTGTTTATCAACCTGGAATTTATGTAAAATCCGGCTTTCTTTACTTTTATTTTTCATTCATTTGATTAAGCAATTGTTGACGTATCTCGTGGAACATTATTTGAATCTTGGGATTTTAATGGCGACAAGCTGTAAGTGTCAATTTATTTTAAAAACAAATCTAAGATTTTAAGTTTTGTGTGTTTGTTATGCATAATTCAGTGTTTTCCAAAAAAAATTGAGTAGCCAGTTATATGGCCAGCAACAATGCAGTAAAACTAAAGCATTTGTGACATTTTACTTGATATACTTGGGGAAAGTAGTTGGCGTCTAGAGTAAATGTAACCGGCGAAATGGCCCGCTGCCGGTCTTACAGAGAACACTGATAATGGTAAACTAAATAAAAAAAACTCGCTGCGACTGGATTACGGGTTTGTAAAATTGTTTTTTGGGTCATAATATGGTTAGCATTCAATACAAATGTTATTATAAAGTATTGTGGTTTAAAATTCATTTTGAGAATAGGATGGAAGAACAGAAAATGAAAGGGTATACAGGGATGAAAATTAGTGGTTTCCCGTGAGCCCAGGACAAGTAGTTTTGGCCTGGGCATTTCAATTTCCAAAGTTGATAGTCCGGCCGGGCAACTTGTTTTTTTTTTAAAGCTTAAAACAATTCAGTGCAATAAAAATTGAATAACAATTGACCACCATGGATCAATACTAGTTAAATAACATTCATTATTTAGGAATAGGAAATAATTAAATTCAGGCTCATAATAAAACATCAAACATTGAGTAGTGCAATGTCAGCAAATTTATTTAATTATCTATTATTTTATTAAAAGAAAGTATAATATACACATGTACATATTTCTGGGCTCGTTATTCTTTATCTGGGCAACCAAAATACTAAAGATGGTTGCCAGTGCAGGCAACCAATAGTACCGGTAATAAGTTAGTTTTAATCAATGAAATATCATTGTAACTTTATTGTTATAAGCATTGCATTAAAGTTGTGATTGAGGTAAGCTTGTTGTTAATAATATAGTATATTTACTTTTTAGCTCGACTATTATATATGAAATATATAAAGTGGAGCTATCCTACTCACCCCGGCATTGGCGTTAGCGTGCAAATGTTATAGTTTGCGTACCACCCCAAATATTTCCTATGTCCCTTGACATATTGCTTCCATATTTTGCATATTTCTTAACCAACATGACCCCAACCTAAATACAAGAGCAGACAACTGTATCACTTGCATTTTATAAGAATTATGACACTTTTTCCATGTAGAATATGCATATTATTGATAACTCTACAATGTTCGAAATTCGCACTAGCCCGGAGCTAGTTGATATTGTTTCGGGCTACTGAATTTCAATGGGTACTAGCCCGATTGGGCTATTGATTTTTCGAACTTTTGAAATTAAAAATGCTCAAAAATATTATTTTCATCCATCGTTTGAACCATACCTTAGAGGGTTTATTTAGCTTCGTATCGCGTTTCCTCACCCTTCCGATTAT
This sequence comes from Dreissena polymorpha, assembly GCF_020536995.1. Taxonomy (NCBI): domain Eukaryota; kingdom Metazoa; phylum Mollusca; class Bivalvia; order Myida; family Dreissenidae; genus Dreissena; species Dreissena polymorpha. The sequence goes on from NC_068360.1 coordinate 40,168,688, forward strand.
GTTGACATGACGAGAGTTTGAATGACAATTTTTTTTTGATACCGTGCAAATAAAATGCGGATCTACCCAGGTTGTTCAATTTGCTGTACTTTCAGAAAACCATACAAGTCTACAAATGTTTTAAATGTCCGCCATCTTGGATTTGTAATGATCTATTGACGAATTAACGCATTGCAATATCATATTTTAATAGAATATGTCAACCAAATTATATATTGATAGCGTAGTTGCTTGGTTACTTTTTACTGGTTTTCAGTTTTGGCAGTCAAACGTTATGCATATTTTATTTCACGTGCAAGGACTTACATTGATTGTTTTTGGACAGTTGTTTCCGGATACGGTATTATCTGTCGATTTTAATTTATTTTCGACATTCTTGATAAAAAAATATCTAGAATGATGAATACACATGCGATGTTACGGATGGTCTGGTTGATAATTTTTCACATTGTACTCACCAGAATTGGACCTAGAAAGACTATAAAAAAAAACAGTAAGCTAGGGGGAGGAGACACTGCCCTCTATTCGCTTTATCATACGGCCTAAGACTTTCGGCTAAATGTTTCGGATTTCAAATTTGGGACAATTGACGTCTAAAATTATTTACAGACTGGATATAAACCTTTGCATCTTGACTGCATGTAAGGTATTGATTGACGAATATCGTCATACATAAATATTATAATCGTATTGTGTCATTGAAAATGAAATATCATAATAACATTTCCAGTTAATTGGGATCAACTGTTAGTTGCAATCCTCATCAATTACACCCTACCTGCAATAAAATCTACCCAGAACCGCAAAAATATAAACTTATTTTAAAAACTTGTGATAAACAGTTCGGGTTAGTAAACTTTGGTTCGGGCTAGTGAAAAATTCCATCTGGTAGCCCGAACGGGCTAGTGGTTTCAAATGTGAAATTCGCACACTGACTCTTTGTTAAAGTGTGCGTACCACCCCAAATATTTCCTATATCCCTTGATATATTGCTTTCATATCTTGAATAATGTTAACGTGCATATTTTGTATTAACGTCTTGTTATTGTAGTGTACATATTTTTCGGATTTCGGACAGCCCATTCATTGAGTATTATTGTTGTGGTTTTGTGAGTACTCTTCATGTAAAATACTGCTGTTTAGATGTTCATTTTTAGTCGTATATATATCAGGATTCAATACCTATACCTTAGTGAAAATGGCATCGGAAGAACATTTGTTCATTGTACTAGATAAAAGTAAACATTATATCTATCCATCTTATTGTTTATTGCAGTTTCAGTCATATTCTGTCTAAAAATGATTTCAACATGATATAATTATAAATCATGGCTAGGAAATGTGTATATATGAAGCAAAAATTAAAAATAGATGGTTCATTTTTTCCCATTTACATGTATGTATATTTATCTATGTATACATCTTTTGTTGTAAACAGTTATGCGACATGTTGGGAAACGCCCAGGACAAATATATCGACGTAATGATTTTTTCACTTATGTGGGTGTATGTTGGCTCCACTTCACACGATACAGTCATTGTAGTTTAATTGAAAAATGCATCTTACAATGTGAGATGAGTTCTGGGTTCAAGCCCCAGCAGTGGCCTATCAAGTGTGAAATACGGAGCCATTATGATTAAATATACACAGTTATCTTTTTAAACAATACAATTAAATATAAGGAATAATGTTAAAGGGGAATTGCTGCTTAGCTATTTTTGACATTGAATAACAGGGTTTATATACACCCCAAGGATAAATGCTTCTAAATTTGTAAAAAAAACAAAAAACAAGTCGAAGTGTGCAGAATATTAAACATTTGCAACTTTCTGATGTCTAAAAGTCATCAAATGCCACTTGAAGTTTACTTTTTTTTTGTACAAAATAACCCATTTTGTGCTGTCCATTATCGGTTAATGTTTTACGCTGTCAGGTCCAGAAGCGCTCATTCTGTAGCATGTTTGGACCATAATGTATAATGCGACCAAGTTTCAGCAGATTCAGCCCAGTGGTTCTGATTTTATACGCTGTGCCTAGCTTTTATTGAGTATAAGTACTATTACTCACTGATTTATGCATATGAGCTTGGCTGTTTTCGAACAAAACCTGAGGTTTTGTCATAGCAAGCTCATTGTGTCATGAAGTGTCTTTTCGCCATCCGGCGTCCGCCATGCTAAAACCTTAACATGAACCCATTGTACCCACATATTTTTTCGTACCCATTTTTTTCGTACCCAAATATTTTTCGTAATCAAATGTTTTTCGTACCCAAATTTTTTTTGTACCCATTTTTTTCCTACCAAATTTTTTTTTCGTACCCATTTTTTTCGTACCCAAATTTTTTCGTACCCAATTTTTTTTTCGTACCCATTTATTTCGTACCCAAATTTTTTTCGTACCCAATTTTTTTTCGTACCCACATGTTTTCGTACCCAAATTTTTTTTCATACCCTTTTTTTTGTACCCAAACTTTTTCGTACCCACTCTTTTTCGTACCCACTCTTTTTTTTAACCCAAAATTTTTCGTACCCAATTTTTTTCGTACCCAAATTTTTTTCGTTCCCATTTTTTTACTACCCAAATTTTTCGTACCCAAATTTTTTCATACCCAATTATTTTTTGGTTCCCATTTTTTTCGTACCCAATTTTTTTTCGTATCCAAACGTTTTCGTACCCAAATTTGTATATTCTTACCCATTTATTTTTTTCGTACCCAAATGTTTTTCGTACCCAATTTTTTGGTCGAAATAATCGGTTTTCAATTTGATTTGATCTCCCCACTCATTCCATCCCGCGAAACCCTTAAGGTGTCGCAACTCTGGTATGGAATGAGTGATGTATTGGACGTCATCATTGATGACGTTCAATCGAACGAATGATAAAGGGGGCTAACTTTCGTTAAGCTGGCGAGAATCGTCGCGATTTGGGTTTCTTGAAAACTGGCCTAGCACGTTTGCTGAAATTTGACATGTATATGGACAAGAATGCGATCTACCTGTTGGCGTAGGCGTTATACCTGGGAAAAATATAGTTTTTGATTAAATCACGAAAAAGTTTCGCAAGTTTTACATAACCGGAATTACAAAATGCGGTATGTGGATATACCGAAGTCCTACCGAAATCCCCGAAATCAAACTTTGATAAAACAATGTTTCATTAGTGATTTCAGTGTATTTCGCAACGATCTATATTAAAATACGCAGTTTTTCAATACACAATCAATATTAATGGGGATTTCGTGGGATCTCGTGGATTTCTGGGGATTTTGGTAATTACGGGAAATTCGGTATTTCTTCACACCCGTCAAAATGGTCGACTTCGTCAGAATGAACGCTTAGAAAGTATTTACAAAAAACATCATCTCAAACGATGTAAAGTGAACGCTACTTATCTGTTTTGTAGATAAGTATACGATCCATTGGAAAACACTAACATTTGACATAAAAAAACGCCAGTGGATATGGAAATCTTCATCGTTTGAAATAGCAGACGGCGTCGACCAAAGGCGAAAAGATCGCGAGAAAGTATTCACAAAATAACATAATTAAAAATGATGTCAAGTGAACGCTAATTCGCTGTTTTGTAGATAAGTATACGATCTATTGAAAAACCATAACATTTGACATAAAACACCCGTGGATATGCAAATCTTCTGCGTACCAAATAGCAGACATCATGCGGCGTCTAATCTGAGTCTACGCTGTTTGCCAAGGCCGATAGTATAATGAATGGAAATGCACAAACTCAGCAACTGGCAAGCATATATGCATTAGTAGATTGTTTCGTGATTATTTAGAAACGACTACATAATTCTTTTGGTTCAGCCAGTGCAACTTAACAGAAATAAGTATAATAGTTTCTACACCTGACAACAATGTGCCAACTTTATACAAGGTAAGTTGTTTACATTATTTAAAATATTTCAAGCTTACAGTATACAACAATAAACAGCTGGTACAATGTAATGTCATCGTTTTAATTTTAATAAGCCCGTGGTTAATTACCCTTTTTAATCTTATGGTTCAATGCATCTCTAACACCTTCAATTGACATTCTCGGCTCGGGTACTACTTACCGGTACATGTACCCCGGGTACTCTTAACTTTACTTACATGTAGCCCGGGTACGGTAAAGAAACTTAAACATACCCGCAAATATTAGATTGTATCCGAGTTGTATATCTGCCAAAAATCCGATGTCGTTAAACATGCTAGCGATTAAAGTAAAACAATATTGTTTACCTTAAAGAAACTTCTCTTTAAAAAAAATCTGCATCAACATGCTTTTTAGTATGAGTGTTGAGAGGACGCCGTAGGAATAATCAAGTAATCAAGAATACGTCTCTGTTTCTGCTTTTATTTCCTTCATGTATAATGACGATAAGGATTGACGACTAACATTGACGGCAATGATAACAAGCATTGAAAACTAACACTAACGACAAGGATTGGCGACTAGATGTAACATTGACGATTCTCTACAATAAATGAAATTAACAATAAAGAATGAATAATACGATTATAGTACAACAGATCTGCTATTCGAAGTATAATATGATAGCATACACTCATTAGAATAAAAGGTTTCATAAATAACAATTTGAAACATTTTCAATAAATATCGAAATATCTTATACAATATTTATTACACAGCATGAATTATTTGTTAAAACATAATATAAATACCAAATATGGTGTTCCCCATTTAACGGACCTCGCAAACCAAAAAATGTTTCTTTAACAAAATCTATGATGGTAAAAAGTGAACGTGCGACATCGCGGAAAATATACTTGACAACGTCATACAATGATGCGACTTTAAACAATTTAAGATTTTAACTTGAATCACATTAATGATTGTGAAAATGAGTTTTGATAATACATTGTATAAATGCCATTTAACAGAAAATTGACATAAATGTAAACATAATTAATTTTTACAAAATAGCCGACAACAACCGATTTAGTGTTTAAATTCCCGGGTATGTTTTAGTATATTTACCGTTCCCAGGGTACGAGCCTTACTAACTGTATTATTATTATATCTCACCGACTACCTTTACCTTGTTGTGTTTCAACCTGAAATTTATGTAAAATCCGGCTTTCTTTACTTTTATTTTTCATTCATTTGATTACGCAATTGTTGACATATCTCGTGGAAAATTATTTGAATCTTTGGATTTTAGTGACGACAAGCTGGAAGTGTCAATTTATTTTTTACAATGAATCTAAGATGTATTTAATTTTTTTGTGTTTGTCATGCATAGTTCAGTGTTTTCCAGAAAAATTTGAGTAGCCAGTTATATGGCCGGCAACTATGCAGTAAAACCAAAGCATTTGTGACATTTACTTGATATATTTGGGAAAAGTAGCCGGCATCAAGAGTTAATGTAACCGGCAAGATCGCTAGCAGCCGGTATTTAAAGAGAACACTGATAATAGTAAACTAAATCTCTACGACGGGATTACAGCTTTGTAAAATTGTTTTTTGGGTGATAATGGTTAGTAATTCATACTAATGTTATTAAAAAATATCGGCTTTAAGTTTAATTTTGAGAATGCGATGGAAGAACAGAAAATGAAGAGCATACAGGGATGGAAATAATTGGTTTACCGTGAACCCGGGGCAAGTAGATTTTGGCCTGGGCAACTCAATTTCAAAAGTTGGTAAACTTCTTTTTTTTAAAGCTTAAAACAATTCACTGCAATAAAAATTGAAAAACAATTGATCACCATGGATCAATACTAGTTAAATAACATTCATTATTTAGGAATAGGACATGATTCAATTCAGGCTCATAATAAAACATCATGCATTGAACATGTGTTGTCAGCAAATGTTTTTAATTATCTATTATTTTATTAAAAGAATGTATAATATTCACATGTTCATATTTCTGGGCTCGTTATTCTTTATCTGGGCAACCAAAATACTAAAGATGGTTGCCCACAATAGTAAACAGTTAGTTTCAATCCCTGGCATATCATTGTATCTCTATTGTTATAAGCATTGCATTAAAGTTGTGATTGAGGTTAGCCTGTTGTTTATGGTATATTTACATTTTAGCTTGACTGTTATATATGAAATATATATAGTCGAGCTATCCTACTCAACCCGGCGTCGGCTTGCGCATTGGAATGTTTGCGTACCACCTCAAATATATTTCCTATGTCCATTGACATATTGCTTTTATATTTTGCATACTTCATTACCGACATAAACCCAATCTATAAACAAGAGCAGACAACTCATTTACTGTATCAAGCATTTTAACAGAATTAGGCCCTTTTTCACTTAGAATAATATGCATATTATTGATAAATCTATGTTAAAGTTTGCATATGACCTCAAATATTTTTTATGTCCCTTGACATATTGCGTTCATACACCATGTATTTTGCTTATTAACCAACATGACCCCAATGTATAAACAAGAGCAGATAACTGTATCAAGCATTTTGTAACAATTATGGCCTTTTTAACCAGGTTTTCCGAAGGAAAAAACTGGTTATTAGATTGGCGAATGCGGGCGGGCTGGCTGGCGGGCTGGCGGAATAACCATGTCCGGGCCATAACTATGTCGTTCATTGTCAGATTTTAAAATCATTTGGCACATTTGTTCACCATCATTGGACGGTGTGTCGCGCGAAATAATTACGTCGATATCTCCAAGGTCAAGGTCACACTTTGAGTTCAAAGGTCAAAAATGGCCATAAATGAGCTTGTCCGAGCCATAACTATGTCGTTCATCGTCAGATTTTAAAATCATTTGGCACATTTGTTCACCATCATTGGAGGGTGTGTCGCGCGAAATAATTACGTCGATATCTCCAAGGTCAAGGTCACACTTTGAGTTCAAAGTTCAAAAATGGCCATAAATGAGCTTGTCCTGGCCTTAACTATGTCATTCATTGTGAGATTTTAAAATCATTTGGCACATTTGTTCACCATCATGGGACGGTGTGTCCCACGAAAGAATCACGTCAATATCTCCAATGTCAAGGCCGCCACGACTAAAAATAGATTTAAAAAGAAAAAAAACTTTCAAAGGGGGTTAATTTTTTTTGGTCATTTCAAAAGTTCAGTTTGAGTTTTCTCCCTTTATCAGATTTTTTTTTCACAATGAAAACCTGGTTTTGTGACAATTTTGTCCCTTGTTTTCACTTACAATAAGCATATAATTGATAAATCTATTATTAAGTTTGCGTACCACCTTTAAATTGCCATAACTTGTTTATTATGCTCCCCCCCAAATTTTTTAGGGGGAGCATATAGTCGCCGCTTCGTCTGTCCGTCGGTGCACAAATTTGTTTCGTACCCAATTTTTTTTGTACCCAAATTTATATATGTACCCTTTTTTTTCGTACCCAAATAGTTTTTTGTACCCTAATTTTTTCGTTCCCTATAGGTTTTCATAACCAAATTTTTTTTCGTACCCAATTTTTTTTTTACACAAATTTGTTCGAACCCAAATTTCTTTGAACCCATTTGTTCGTACTCAAATTTTTTTCGTACCCAAATTCGTTTTGTTCCCAATTTTTTTTGTACCCAAATTTTTATTTGAACCTTTTTTTTCGTACCCAAATAGTTTTTCGTACCCTAATTTTTTTTCATAACCAATTTTTTTTTCGTACCCACATTTTTTTGTACCCAATTTTTTCGTACACAAATTTGTTCGTACCCAAATTTCTTCGTACCCATTTGTTCGTACTCATTTTTTTTTCGTACACAAATTTTTTCGTACCTTATTTTTTATTTGTACCCATTTTTTTCGTACCAAAATAGTTTTTTCGTTCCCTTATTTTGTTTGTACCCATTTTATCGTACTCAAATTTGTTTTCGTACCCAAATTTGTTTTTTTTTTCCTACCCGCATATTTTTTCGTACCATTTTTTTTTAGAAATAATCGATTTTCAATTTGATTTCATCTCTCCACTCATTCCATCCCGCGAAACCCTTAAGGTGTCGCAAGTCTAGTATGAATCATTCAGATTCTAAAACTAGCTTCTTTTTTATGGAATGAGTGATGTATTGGACGTCATCATTGATGACGTTCATTCGAACGAATGATAAAGGGGGCTAAGTTCCGTTAAGCTGAGGCAAATCACTGCGATTTGGGTCTCTTGAAAACTGGCCGAACACGTTTGCTGAAATTTGACATGTTTATGGACAAGAATGCGATCTACCTGTTGGCGTAGGCGTTATACCTGGGAAAAATCAAGTTTTCGAGTATTTTGTGTTGAAATATTTTTATGGGAAACGGCACGCGCGCATGACGTCATGAAAAGCGCTTAGGCTAGCTTCCATCTTGTTAATAAACAAAGAAACAAAGTTACGCGTTATTAATTCAATAAAAGTTAGGCGTTTAATCGATAAACAAAGACGTAATAATTGTGTTTGAATATCAATCGGAAGTACACAAGTGTGTTTTTTTAATAAACATCACATAAATCAATGTGTTATTCAACGTATTGTGAATTTGTGTGCTACGAGTTGAAGAAAGGTTTACGCGGCTAGGCTTTCCGAGATAAATGTAAGTACACACTGGTATTAGAATGGTATTCTATTTATCCGATAATATCTATTACATTATTAGGGTTTAATATTTTATTATTAAATCAATAAATAAACGTGAGCAGCAAATCAATTAATTTCGTTTGCAGTAGAAACCGAAAGACGGAAAGTAAACAAACCAACCATCAAAATGGCTGACGACATAGCAACGTAGGAATGAACGCTCACAAAATAAGATCATCATAAATGATGTAAAGTGAACGCTAGTTAGCTATTTTGTAGATAAGTATACGATCCAACGAAAAAACAATAAAATTTGACATAAAAAAACACCAGTGGATATGGAAATCATCGGCGTTTGAAATAGCAGACGGCGTCGACCAATGGCTGCCAATACAGGTTCGAAAAGAACGCTCGAAAGTATTAACAAAATAACATAGATGATGTAAAGTGAACGCTAATTCGCTGTTTTGTAGATAAGTATACGATCTATTGAAAAACCATAACATTTGACACAAAAACACCCGTGGATATGGAAATTTTCAGCGTAACGAAATAGCAGACATCACACGGCGTCTCATCTGGGTCTACGCTGTTTGCCAAGGCCGATAATATAATGAATGGAAATGCACAAACTCAGTAACTGGCAAGCATATATGCATTAGTAGGTTGTTTCGTGATTATTCAGAAACGACTACATAATTCTTTTGGTTCTGCCAGTGCAACTTAACAGAAATAAGTATAAAAAGTTTCTACACCTGACAACAATGTGCCAACTTAATACAAGGTAAGTTGTTTACATTATTTAAAATATTGCAAGCTTACAGTACTCAACAATAAACAGCTGGTACAATGTAATGTCATCGTTTTAATTTTAATAAGCCCGTGGTTAATTACCCTTTTTAATGTTATGGATCAATGCATCTCTAACACCTTCAATTGACTTGTTCATGAAAAATATACACCCTCAGTGCATGCTATCCCATACACCATCAATCACTTACTAAGGCTCGATTGGTCATTCTCGGCTCGGGTACTACTTACCGGTACATGTACCCCGGGTACTCTTAACTTTACTTACATGTTCCCCGGGTACGGTAAATAAACTTAAACATAACCGCAAATATTATATTGTATCCGAGTTGTATATCCGCCAAAAATCCAATGTCGTTAAACATGCTACCGATAACGTAAAACAATATTGTTTACCTTAAACAACCTTCTCTTTTAAAAAATCTGCATCAACATGCTTTTTAGTTTGAGTGTTGAGAGGACGCCGTAGGAATAAGCAAGTAATCAAGAATACGTCTCTGTTTCTGCTTTTATTTCCTTCATGTATAATGACGATAAGGATTGACGACTAACATTGACGACAATGATCACAAGCATTTACGACTAACACTGACAACAAGCATTGGCGACTAGATGTAACATTGACGATTCTCTACAATAAATGAAATTAACAATAAAAAATGAATAATAAGATTATAGTACAACAGATATGCTTTTCAAAGTATAATATAATAGCATACACTCATTAGAATAAGAGGTTTCATAAATAACAATTTGAAACATTTTCAATCAATATCGAAATATCTTATACAATATTTATTACACAGCATGAATTAATTGTTAAAACATAATATAAATACCGAATATGGTGTTCCCCATTTAACGGACCTTGCAAACCAAATAATGTTTCTTTTAAAAAATCTATGACGGTAAAAAGTGAACCTGCGATGTCGTGGAAAATATTATACTTGACGACGTCATACAATGACGCGACTTTAAACAATTTAAGATTTAAAATTAAATCACATTATTGATTTTAACAATGAGTTTTGATAATATAAATGCCATTGAACAGAAAATTGACATAAATGTAAACATAATTAATTTTTACAAAATAGCCGACAACAACCGATTTAGTGTTGAAATTCCCGGGTATGATTTAGTATATTTACCGTACCAAGGGTTTGGGCCTTACTAACTGTATTATTATTATATCTCACCGACTACCTTTACCTTGTTGTGTTTATCAACCTGAAACTTATGTTAAATCCGGCTTTCTTTACTTTTATTTTTCATTCATTTGATTACACAATTGTTGACGTATCTCGTGGAAAATTATTTGAATCTTTGGATTTTACTGACGACAAGCTGGAAGTGTCAATTTATTTTAAAAACGAATCTAAGGTTTATTTACATGTAAGTATTGTGTGTTTGTCATGCATAATTCAGTGTTTTCCAGAAAAATTTGAGTAGCCAGTTATATGGCCGGCAACTATGCAGTAAAACGAAAGCATTTGTGACATTTACTTGATATATTTGGGAAAAGTAGCCGGCATCAAGAGTAAATGTAACCGGCAAAATGGCTGGTTGCCGGTATTTAAGTTAAGAGAACACTGATAATAGTAAACTAAATCTTTACGACAGGATTACAGCTTTGTAAAATTGTTATTTGGGTGATAATGGTTAGCAATTCATACAAATGTTATTAAAAATATTGTGCTTTAAAATTAATTTTGAGAATGGGATGGAAGAACAGAAAATGAAGAGTATACAGGGATGGAAATAAGTGGTTTCCCGTGAGCCCAGGGCAAGTAGATTTTGGCCTGGGCAACTCATTTTCAAAAGTTGGTAAACTTCTTTTTTTTTAAAGCATAAAACAATACAGTGCAATAAAAATTGAAAAACAATTGATCACCATGGATCAATACTAGTTAAATAACATTCATTATTTAGGAATCGGACATGATTCAATTCAGGCTCATAATAATACATCATGCATTGAACATGTGTATTGTCAGCAAATGTATATAATTATCTATTATAATAATATTCACATGTTGATATATGTTGTATTTCTGGGCTGGTTATTCTTTATCTGGGCAACCAAAATACTAAAGATGGTTGCCCACAATATAAAAAAAAATTAGTTTCAATCCCTGGCATATCATTGTAACTTTATTGTTTAACTGCATTGCATTAAAGTTGTGATTGAGGTTAGCTTGTTGTTTATAGTATATTTACTTTTTAGCTCGACTATTATATATGAAACATATATAGTGGAGCTATCCTACTCACCCCGGCGTTGGCGCGCGCATTGGAATGTTTGCGTACCACCTCAAATATATTTCCTATGTCCATTGACATATTGCTTTTATATTTTGGATACTTCTTTACCAACATAACCCCAATCTATAAACATGAGCAGACAACTGTATCAAGCATTTTAACAGAATTAGGCCCTTTTTCACTTAGAATATGCATATTATAGATAAATCTATGTTAAAGTTTGCATACCACCTCAAATATTTTCTATGTCCCTTGACATATTGCTTTCATACATGTATTTTGCTTCTTAACCAACATGACCCCAATGTATAAACACAAGCAGATAACTGTATCAAGCATTTTGTAACAATTATGGCCTTTTTTTCATTAAGAAAAAGCATATAATTGATAAATCTATTTTAAAGTTTGCGTACCACCTTTAAATTGCCACAACTTCTTTATTATGCTCCCCCCCAAATTTTTTAAGGGGGGAGCATATAGTCGCCGCTTCGTCTGTCCGTCCGTGCACAATTTTTGTCCGGGCTGTTTCTCAGCAACTAATGACTGGAATTCAATTAAACATAATGGGAAGCTTCACTACCAAGAGGAGACATGCATATTATCAGCCGGTTCTGGTCGGATGATTTTTCACAGAGTTACAATGTATGGCCCTTTGAAATTTTCCATTAACTGTACATAAAGTGCAATTCTTGTCCGGGCTATTTCTCAGCAACCAATGACTGGCATTCAATAAAATTTATGGGAAACTTCACTACCAAGAGGACATGTGCATATTATCAGCCGGTTCTCGTCGGATGATTTTTCACAGGGTTATGGCCCTTTGAAATTTTACATTGAACATATAGTGCAATTCTTGTCAGAGCTATTTCTCAGCAACTTATTATGGGAATTCACTGAAACAGCATGAGAAGCTTCACTACCAACAGGAGATGTGCATATTATCAGCCGGTTATGTTCGGTTGATTTTTCACAGAGTAATGGCCCTTTTACATTTTCTATAAACTGTACATATTTATGTAGTGCAATTCTTGTCCGGGCTATTTCTCCCCAACTACTGACTGGAATACAATAAAGCTTTATGGGAAGCTTAACTACCTCTAGGAGATGCGCATGTTATAAGTGGGTTCGGGTTACATGATTTATTTAGAGAGTTATGGCCCTTTGAAATTTTTAAGTTACTTAACCATCCATTGTATTATTTTGTCCAGAGTTATGCCCCTCAAGACGTTTCCTTTTATCTGAATATATAGTGCAATATTGTGACCAAAAAACCTTTGGGGAGCATCACCCGTCTCCGATTGTTTCTTGTTTATCATCAAATTTGATTCATGCTTTGACAAAACAACACTAACCTGACATACTACAATGGACACCACCCAAACATGAAATAAAATCTTATTAGTTTGTTTTATGTCTTTACAAATGTTAAATGTTTTCGTACCAAAATAGTTTTCGTACCTTCATTTTTTTCGTTCCCTATATTTTTTCGTACTCTAACTTGTTTTTGTAACCAAATTTTTTTTCGTACCTAAATTTTTTTCGTAACCAATTTTTTTCGTACCCATTTTTTTCTTACCGAAATGTTTTTCGTACCCAAATTTGTTCGTACCCAATTTTTTTTTTCGAACCCATTTTTTTCGTATCAAAATGTTTTTTGTACCCAAATTTGTTCGTACCCAAATTTTTTTTCGTACCTAAATTGTTTCGTACCCAAATTTTTGTCGAAATAATCGGCTTTCAATTTGAATTGATCTCCCCACTCATTCCATCCCGCGAAACCCTTAAGGTGTCGCAACTCTAGTATGGAATGAGTGATGTATTGGACGTCATCATTGATGACGTTCATTCGAACGAATGATAAAGGGGGCTAAGTTTCGTTAAGTTGGTGCAAATCACTGCGATTTGAGCGCCTTGAAAACTGGTCAGTTACTTTTGCTGAAATTTTGCATGTATATGGAGAAGAATGCGATCTACCTGTTGGCGTAGGCGTTATACCTGGGAAAAATCTAGTTTTTTGATTAAATCACGAAAAAGTTTCGCAAGTTTGACAAAACCGGATTTACAAAAAGCGGTATGTGGATATACCGAAGTCCTACCGAAATCCCCGAAATCAAACTTTGATAAAACAATGTTTCATTAGTGATTTCAGTGTATTTCGCAACGATCTATATTAGAATACGCAGTTTTTCAATACACAATCAATATTAATGGGGATTTCGTCGGATCTCGTGGTTTTCTGCGGATTTTGGTAATTACGGGAAATTCGGTATTTCTTCACACCCGTCAAAATGGTCGACTTCGTCAGAATGAACGCTTAGAAAGTATTTACAAAAAAAATCATCTCAAACGATGTAAAGTGAACGCTACTTATCTGTTTTGTAGATAAGTATACGATCCATTGGAAAACACTAACATTTGACATAAAAAACCGCCAGTGGATATGGAAATCTTCAGCGGTCGAAATAGCAGACGGCGTCGACCGATTGCTGCCAATACAGGTTCGAAAAAAACGCGAGAAAGTATTAACAAAATAACATAATTAAAAATGATGTAAAGTGAACGCTAATTCGCTGTTTTGTAGATAAGTATACGATCTATTGAAAAACCGTAACATTTGACATAAAAACACCCGTGGATATGGAAATAGCAGACATCACACGGCGTCTCATCTGATTTTACGCTGTTTGCCAAGGCCGATAATATAATGAATGGAAATGCACAAACTCAGTAACTGGCAAGATTATATGCATTAGTAGGTTGTTTCGTGATTATTAAGAAACAACTGCATAATTCTTTTGGTTCAGCCAGTGCAACTTAACAGAAATAAGTATAATAGTTTCTACACCTGACAACAATGTGCCAACTTATACAAGGTAAGTTGTTTACATTATTTATATTGCAAGCTTACAGTATACAACAATAAACAGCTGGTACAATGTAATGTCATCGTTTTAATTTTAATAAGCCCGTGGTTAATTACCCTTTTTTATCTTATGGATCAATGCATCTCTAACACCTTCAATTGACTTGTTCATGAAAAATATACACCCTCAGTGCATGTTATCCCATACACCATCACTCACTTACTAAGGCTCGATTGGTCATTCTTGGCTCGGGTACTACTTACAAGTACATGTACCCCGGGTACTCTTAACTTTACTTACATGTACCCCTGGTACGGTAAATAAACTTAAACATACCCGCAAATATTAGATTGTATCCGAGTTGTATATCCGCCCAAAACCCGATATCGTTAAACATGCTACCAATTAACGTAAAACAATATTGTTTACCTTAAACAAACTTCTCTTTTAAAAAATCTGCATCAACATGCTTTTTAGTATGAGTGTTGAGAGGACGCCGTAGGAATAATCAAGTAATCAAGAATACGTCTCTGTTTCTGCTTTTATTTCCTTCATGTATAATGACGATAAGGATTGACGACTAACATTGACAACAATGATAACAAGCATTGAAAACTAACACTAACGACAAGCATTGGCGACTAGATGTAACATTGACGATTCTCTACAATAAATGAAATTAACAATAAAGAATGAATAATAAGATTATAGTACAACAGATCTGCTATTCGAAGTATAATATGATAGCATACACTCATAAGAATAAAAGGTTTCATAAATAACAATTTGAAACATTTTCAATAAATATCGAAATATCTTATACAATATTTATTACACAGCATGAATTAATTGTTAAAACATAATATAAATACCAAATATGGTGTTCCCCATTTAACGGACCTCGCAAACCAAAAAATGTTTCTTTAAAAAAATCTATGACGGTAAAAAGTGAACGTGCGACGTCGCGGAAAATATACTTGACAACGTCATACAATGACAAGACTTTAAACAATTTAAGATTTTAAATTGAATCACATTGATGATTTTAAAAATGAGTTTTGAAAATACATTGTTTAAATGCCATTTAACAGAAAATTGACATAAATGTAAACATAATTAATTTTTACAAAATAGCCGACAACAACCGATTTAGTGTTTAAATTCCCGGGTACGTTTTAGTATATTTACCGTACCCAGGGTACGAGCCTTACTAACTGTATTATTATTATATCTCACCGACTACCTTTACCTTGTTGTGTTTCAACCTGAAATTTATGAAAAATCCGGCTTTCTTTACTTTTATTTTTCATTCATTTGATTACGCAATAGTTGACGTATCTCGTGGAAAAATATTTGAATCTTTGAATTTTAGTGACGACAAGCTGGAAGTGTGAATTTATTTTAAAAATGAATCTTAGATGTATTTAATTTTTGTGTGTTTGTCATGCATAGTTCAGTGTTTTCCAGAAAAATTTGAGTAGCCAGTTATATGGCCGGCAACTATGCAGTAAAACCAAAGCATTTATGACATTAACTTGATATATTTGGGAAAAGTAGCCGGCATCAAGAGTTAATGTAACCGGCAAAATCGCTAGCTGCCGGTATTTAAAGAGAACACTGATAATAGTAAACTAAATCTCTACGACGGGATTACAGCTTTGTAAAATTGTTTTTTGGGTGATAATGGTTAGTAATTCATACTAATGTTATTAAAAAATATTGTGCTTTAAATTTAATTTTGAGAATGGGATGGAAGAACAGAAAATGAAGAGCATACAGGAATGGAAATAAGTGATTTACTGTGAGCCCGGGGCAAGTATATTTTGGCCTGGGCAACTCAATTTCAAAAGTTGGTAAACTTCTTTTTTTTAAAGCTTAAAACAATTCACTGCAATAAAAATTGAAAAACAATTGATCACCATGGATCAATACTAGTTAAATAACATTCATTATTTAGGAATAGGACATGATTCAATTCAGGCTCATAATAAAACATCATGCATTGAACATGTGTTGTCAGCAAATGTATTTAATTATCTATTATTTTATTAAAAGAATGTATAATATTCACACGTTCATATTTCTGGGCTCGTTATTCTTTATCTGGGCAACCAAAATACTAAAGATGGTTGCCCACAATAGTAAACAGTTAGTTTCAATCCCTGGCATATCATTGTATCTCTATTGTTATAAGCATTGCATTAAAGTTGTGATTGAGGTTAGCTTGTTGTTTATAGTATATTTACATTTTAGCTTGACTGTTATATATGAAATATATATAGTCGAGCTATCCTACTCAACCCGGCGTCGGCGTGCGCGTTGGAATGTTTGCGTACCACCTCATTGCCTCAAATATATTTCCTATGTCCATTGACATATTGCTTTTATATTTTGCATACTTCATAACCGACATAACCCCAATCTATAAACAAGAGCAGACAACTCATTAACTGTATCAAGCATTTTAACAGAATTAGGCCCTTTTTCACTTAGAATATGCATA